>NC_064817.1:65311428-65311838 GCF_023721935.1 Panthera uncia | reverse complement strand
TGTGGCAATGAGAAAGAATGAAATATGGCCCTTTGTAGCAACATGGATGGAACTGGAGAGTGTGATGCTAAGTGAAATAAGCCATACAGAGAAAGACAGATACCATATGGTTTCACTCTTATGTGGATCCTGAGAAACATAACAGAAACCCATGGGGGAGGGGAAGGAAAGAAAAGAAAAAAAAAAAGAGGTTAGAGTGGGAGAGAGCCAAAGCATAAGAGACTGTTAAAAACTGAGAACAAACTGAGGGTTGATGGGGGGTGGGAGGGAGGGCAGGGTGGGAGGGAGGGCAGGGTGGGTGATGGGTATTGAGGAGGGCACCTTTTGGGATGAGCACTGGGTGTTGTATGGAAACCAATTTGACAGTAAATTTCATATATTAAAAAAACAAAAACAAAAAAAAAACACAA
>NC_064817.1:65219589-65311328 GCF_023721935.1 Panthera uncia | reverse complement strand
AAAAAAAAAAAAAAAAAAAGAAAAGAGTGGAAGATATGAGTGAGACCCTTAACACAGAGATAAAGAATAACAGAACAGAGATAAAGACCTCATTAAATGAAATAAGAAACACACTTGATGGAATGAATAACAAGATTGAAGAAGCAAGTAATGAATTAGTGACCTACCAGACAAAGCAATGGAAAGTAATCAAGGTGAACAAAAAAAGAGAAAAGAATTGCACAAAATGCGAATAGATTTAAGGAGTTCAGTGGCTTCATCATATTAATAACCTTGGTATTATAGGAGTACCAGAAGAAGAAGATAAATAGGGCAGAAAATTTATTTAGATAAATAATAAATGAAAACTTCCTTACCATGGGAAGGAAACTGATATCCAATTCCAGGAGGAAATGATAACTCCCATCAAAATCAACAAAGCCAGACTCACGCCAATACATATTGTAATTAAACTTGCAAAATATAGTGAAAAAGAAAAAAATCTTAAAAGCAGCAAAACAAGTCGTGAACTTACATGGAAAAACCCATAACGCTAGCAGGATATTTTTCAACAGAAACTTTATAAGCCACAAGGGAATGGCATGGAATATACGAAGTGCTGAGTGGGAAAAATATGCAGGCAAGAATATTCTATACTTTAAGAATATTATTCAGAATAGAAGAGATAAAGAGTTTTCCAGACACCAAAATTGACAGTATTAAGAAACACAAAAACAGTGAAAATTAATATTTCTGTAAAAAAAAATGAGGCGAGCAATTCCCAAAAATGATACAAAATAGAATAGCATATATTGAAAATGTCAGGAAGAAGAAACGAATGGGATCAAACTTAAATGACCATCAAATTAATATAGACTGCTGTAGGCAGAAGAGCTTATTTACAAACTTAATGATACCCATGTATAAAAAACAGTAATAAACATGCAAAGAATAAAAGAAATAAATCCAAATATATCACTAAAGAAAATTAGAAAAAAGAAAACATGAACAAAAGAAAGACAAGAAAGGATCAGAGAAAATTTTCAGAAACAATCACAAAACAGGTAATAAAATGGCATAAAATACAAATCTATCAAAATTATTTTGAATGTAAATGGACTAATTTCTTCAATCAAAAGACATACAGTGACAGAGTGGATAAAAAACAAGACTTATCTATATGCTGCCTACAAGAGAGTCATTATAGACATAAAGATACCTGTAGATTGAAAGTGAGGGGATGGAGAAACACCTAGGATGCAAATGGATGTGAGAAGAAAGCTGGGATAACCATACTTATTTCAGACAAAATAGACTTTAAAACAAAGTTTATAACAACAAAGTAAGACACTTTATAATAATGAGGAAAATCTAACAAGAAGATATAATAATTATAAATCTTTACACACCCAACATAAGAGCCCCCAAATATATAAACAGTTAATAACAAGCAAAAAGGAAATAATTAATAGTGATACAATAATAGTAGGGGATTTTAAACCCCACTAAAAAATATTGGACAGATCATGTAAAGACAAAAATAACAAGGAAATAATGGATTTGATTGACACTTTGGAACAAATGGATTTAACAGATATATTAAGAGCATTCCATCCTACAACAGCAGAACACACATTTTTTCAATACACACATAACATTCTACAGAATAGATCACATAATAGACCACAAAACAAGCCCCAGAAAGTTTAGCAAAATTGAAGTAATACCATGCATCTTTCTGACAACAATGCTATGAAACTAGAAACCAACCACAAGAAAAAAATTGGGAAGCCCACAAATACATGAAGGTTAGACAACATGCTACTAAACATCAAATGGGTCAAACAAGAAATAAAGGAATGAATTTTTAAAGTACATGGAAACAAATAAAAATGAAAACACAACTGTCCTAAAGCAAAATAGTTTGTAAGAGGGAAGTTTATAGCAATACAGGTCTACCTAAAGAAGTAAGAGGGGCACCTGGGTGGTTCGGTCGGTTAAGCGTCCGACTTCAGCTCAGGTCACGATCTCGCGGTCCGTGAGTTCGAGCCCCGTGTCGGGCTCTGGGCTGATGGCTCAGAGCCTGGAGCCTGCTTCCGATTCTGTGTCTCCCTCTCTTTCTGCCCCTTCCCCGTTCATGCTCTGTCTCTCTCTGTCTCAAAAATAAATAAACGTTAAAAAAATTAAAAAAAAGAAAGAAAAAAGAAGTAAGAAAAAATCTCAAATAAACCACCTAACCTACCTTTCACTTAAAGAAGCTACAATAATAACAACAGCAAAAACAAACAAACAAAAACCTAAAACTAGCAGAAGTAATAAAATAATAAAGATTAGAGGAGAAATAAATGATATAGAAACAAACAAACAAAAACAATAGAACACATCAATGTAACTAGGAGACTGTTTTTTGAAAAAAATCAGTAAAATTGGTAGACCATAGTCAAATTTATCAAGAAAATAAGGTAAAAGAGTCAAATAAATAAAGTTACAAATGAGAGAGAAATAACCAACAACACCACAAAAATACATACAATCCTAAAAGAATATTATGAAAAACGATAGGCTAACAAATTGGCAACCTTAAAGAAATAGATAAATTCCTGGAAATGTAGAAACTATCAAAACTGAAACAAAAGAAATAGAAAACTTGAGCAGATTGAAAACCTGCAAATAAATTGAGTCAGTAATCCAGGTGCCTGGGTGGCTCAGTCAGTTAATAATCTGACTGTTGATTTTGGCTCTCACAGTTGTGAGATCAAGCCCCATGTCGGGATCCATGCTGGGAATGGAGCCTGTTTATGATTCTCTCTCTCTCTCTCTCTCTCTCTCTCTCCCTCCCTCCCTCCTTCTGCTCCTCCCCCAGATTGTGCTCTTTCAAAAAGAGGGAGAGAGAAGAGAAGAGAAAGAAGGGAAGGGAAGGGAAGGGAAGGGGAGAAAAGAAAAGGGAAGGGGAGAAAAGAAAGAAAAAAAGAGAAGAAAAGAAAAGAAAAAAGAAATTGAGTCAGTAACTTAAAGATTTCCAACAAACAAGAGTCTAGGACCAGATGGTTTCACAGGTGAATTCTACTATTTATTTATAGGAGAATTAAAATCTATTCATCTTAAACTATTCAAAAAGATAGAAAAGGAAGGAAAACTTACAAATTCATTCATTCTATGAGGTCAGCATTACCCTGAAAGCAAAACCAGATAAATACACCACTATAAAAGAGAACCAGGCCAATATCCCTGATGAATATGGATGCAAAAATTCTCAACAAAATACTAACAAACTGAATTCAAAAATACGTTAAAAAAATCATGCACCATGATCAAGTGAGTTTTATTGCTGGGATGCAAGGGTGGTTCAATATTTGCAAATCAATGAATGCAATATATGACATAAATAAAAGAAAGGAAAAGAACCTTGTAATCTTTTCCATAGATGGAGAAAAAACATTGGGCAAAGTACAACATCCATTCCTGGTAAAAAAAAAAAAATCCTCAACAAAGTAGGTTTTAAGGGAACATACCTCAACATAAAAAAAGTCTATGTATGAAAAACCTCATTATCCTTAATGGGAAACAAAAAACAAACAAAACAAAACTGAGAGATTTCCCCCTAAGCTCAGGAGAAGACAAGGGTGTCCCCTTTTACCACTTTTATTCAACATACTATTGGAATTTCTAGCCACAGCAATCAGAAAACCAAAAGGAATAAAAGGCATCAAAATTGTTAAGGAAGAAGTAAAACACTCCTTGTCAATGACATACTATATATAGAAAACCTGAAAGACTTCACCAAAAATCTTCTAGAACTGATAAAAGAACTAAATGGTCACAAGATACAACATAAATATATAGAAATATGTTCCATTTCTATACCCCATCAATGAAGCAGCAAAAAGAGAAATAAAGAAAACAATTCAATGTATGATTCCAAGGGGAAAGATGTTATCAGACTAAAAGAACACTAGGCTCCTCTCGTTTTTTCAAAAGAACTATCAAGTCATCCTAAATATCCTCAAAACTGACCTGAATTTTGATGGGTCAAACTACAAATAAAAGGAGAGAAGAGGACATATCCAAGAAGGTAGGAAAAACAGATGCAAAATTTAGTGGAGAAAAAGATCTATGGTGCTGTGGAGTGGAGGGAGCCATGGTTGCAGAGAAGGGAAACACACAGGGGAGTGCATAAAGAGAACTTTTCCCCAAAGCCTTTGGCTTGAAAAATGAGAGGGCTTAAGTTCCTGACACCAGCAGGGCATAAAGCCTGGAGTTATAAAGGCCAGAGAACTTTGCTGGAATACAGCTCCGAGGGCACTGTCCTCCTCCTAGAGAGAAGGCAAACAACCCAGGGGCAGATGGCATGGAAAGAACAATCTAAAGAACCCCTGGGGCACAAAATGGGGAGAGAATTTGCTCTTCTTGGAGTCTTTCCCGCTGAGGCAGCATTCCCAGATTTTCCTCTCTGGGAAAAAAAGAGCTGGTTGGCACCATTTCCCTTCCTCCACCCCTCAGCATAAAGACAGAGTCACTTGCTGAAAGCAGTGCAGCTTAGATGCTGGCTGCCTAACTTGTTTACACCAAGTCCCAAACCCCTGTACTCTGGAAGGATTGTTCTTCTCAGTAAGTCTTGCCTCACTCCCAGCATGATGGGCTCCTTCCCCACAAGACCAGCACAAGCCTGAGCCCACACCTTGTCTCTAAAGTTTGAAGTTTTAGTGGTCTGCAGACATGGCTGGAATAAAGACTAGAGGACACTGCTCTGGTCCTGGAGAGAAGGCAGGGAAAAGAAAACTTAGGAAACATAACTTGGAAACAGCAATCTGGAAAATGTCTGGGGCACACAGGAAGGGGAGAGTATTTGCTCTTCTTGGAGCATGTCCTTGAGAGAAAGATTTTCATGTTGCCTCTCCAGCAACTATAGGAGCTGGCATCTGCCATTTCCCTCCACTGACCCTCAGCATGAACAGAGCCAACTTTAGGAATCAGTGCACTGCTGATACTGGCTAACATGCTTACACCAAGACCCACAACCCTGCACTCTGGTGGGAGTGTCCCTCTCATGCAAACTTGCCTCAATACCAGTACAGCCAGCCGCTCCCCAGAAGACCAGAATAAACTCATGCCAACAAAACATCGTCAGACCAGAGAGTTTTCCAGGACCACATTTATAGTGGAAGTGGTGTCAGGTCTTATTTCCAAGCAGACCAGAGAACACCTAGTTAATACTTGTCACATTCAGGCCAGGCACCAAATACTGCCCACTGCAGGTAATTAAAGCCTCTGTAGTTGACTTACCTGAAGGATAGAACAGCCAAAACACAACAGCAAAGCACATACAGCACGCAGCAGAGACACTGATGTGCCAGGCCCTAGGCCCTACAAGACCTCTTCTACATAAAGCCATCATGTTTAGGATCAGGAGACACAACTGGGTTTGGCAACACAAACAAGAAGGGAGAGACAGAAAAAAAATGCAAAATGGGAGAATTTATCACAAATGAAAGAACAAGACCAAAGCCAGAGATCTAAGTGAAATAGATAGAAGTAACATTACTGATGAAGCATTTAAAACATCAATCATAATGATACTCACTTGGTTTGAGAAAACTATAAAAGAAATGAATGAGATGCTTTCTATAATGATAACTGTTAACAAAAATCAATCAGAGATTAAGAATGCAATCAATGCAATTGGAAAAAGGCCTAGGCACCTTGGTTGGCTCAGTTAAGAGCCTGACTCTTGATTTTGGCTCAGGTCAGGATCTTGTGTTTCATGAGATCAAACCCTGCATTGTGCTCTGTGCTGACATCATGGGGACTGTTCTGGATTCTCTCTCTCCCTCTCTCTCTGCTCTCTCTCTCTGTCTCAAAATTAATAAATTATTAATTAAAAAAGAAAAAGGCTTGGTGTAATAAACAGTAGGCTGGAAAATCAGAAGAATGAATTAGTGACATAGAAGACAAAATAATGGAAAGTGATGAAGATGAACAAAAGAGAGAAAGGGGAATTGTAGAACAAGAGATTTATGAAACTCAGTGGCTCCATCAAATGTAATCACATTTGTGTTATAGTAGTACCAGATGAAGAGACAGAAAGGGGGCATAAAATTTATTTTAGAAAATAATAGCTGAAAAATTCCCTAATCTGGGAAAGGAAATAGACATCCAGATCCAGGAGGCACAGACAACTCCCATCAAAATCAGCAACATCATGCCAACACTGAGACCTATTTTGATTACATTTGAAAATACAGTGATAAAGAAAAAAATATTAAAAGCATCAAGACAGAAGTCCTTAACTTACAAAGGAAGACCTATAAGGCTAACTAGAGATTTCTCAACAGAAACATGGCAAGACAAAAGGGAATGGCATGATGTATTCAAAGTGCTGAATGAGAAAAACGTGCAGCTACGAATATCCAGGAAGGCTATCATTCACAATAGAAAGGGAGATGAAGAATATTATACTAAGCAAAATAAGTCAGTCAGAGAAGACAAATATCATATGATTTCACTCATATATGGAATTTAAGAAACAAAACAGAGGGATGCCTGGGTGGCTCAGTCGGTTAAGCGCCCGACTTCGGCTCAGGTCACGATCTCGCGGCCCGTGAGTTCGAGCCCCGCGTCGGGCTCTGTGCTGACTGCTCGGAGCCCGGAGCCTATTTCAGATTCAGTGTCTCCCTCTCTCTCTGACCCTCCCCTGTTCATGCTCTGTCTCTCTCTGCCTCAAAAATAAATAAACGTTAAAAAAAATTAAAAAAAAATAAAAAAGAAAAAGAAACAAAACAGATAAATATAGGGGAAGGCAAGGGAAAATAAGATAAAAAACAGAGAAGAAGGCAAACCATAAGAGGCTCTTAAATACAGAGAATAAACTGAGGTTGCTGGAGGGAAGTTGTGTGGGGTAATGGGCTAAATGGGTGATGGGCATTAATGAGGGCACTATTTGGGATGAGCACTGGGTGTTAAATATAAGTGATGAATCATTGGGTTCTATTCCTGAAACCAATACTACACTGTATGTTAATTAACTTGAATTTAAAGAAATAAAATAAAATAATAAAATAAAACAATATAATATAAAAATAAATAAAAACAGTATTGTTAGCTATATATAAAAAAAGATTCTCAGGCAAACAAAAACTAAAGTAGTTCATGACTACTAAACTAGCCTTGCAGGAAATATTACAGGGGACTCTATGAGTGGAAAGGAGAGACAAAAAGTGACAAAGACAAGAAAAGAACAGAAAAAAGTTTCCAGAAAAAATGATAAAACAAGTAATCAAATGCAATATACATATATATCTATAATTACTTTGAACGTATATGAACTACACACTTTAATCAAAAGATTTAAGGTGAAGAGCTAAGATGGCAGCATGGTAGAAAAACCCTAGGCTCATATCATCACTGGAACACAAATAAAAAACTATCAAATCATTCTAAATACCAAAGAAATCGACCTGAGATCTGACAGAACAAATGCCACAACTGGAGAGAAGAGGCCACATGAAGGAAGGTAGGAGGTGTGTAGATGTAGTTTAGGGGAGAAATAAATGCTGGATGCTGCAGAGAGATGGGGGCATTGGTTGTGGAGAAAGGTGAGAGAGAGGACCACACAGGGGAATGCACAATGCAAACATTTCCCAAAAACATAGATTGAGAAAATAAGAAGAGATTATTTTCATGAGTTTTTGCAACCAGCAGGGCTTAAACCAGCGGAAGTTTTAGGGGTCAGCAGACTTGGCTGGGATAGAGCCATTAGGGCACTGCCCTGCTGCTGGAAAGAACCAGGCAAACAACTTGGTGGCAGAAGGCAGGATCTGATGAACTCCTAAGGTGTACAGGGGGAAATTGTTTGCTCTTCATGTAGTGAATCTTTGAAAGGTAGCATTCAGAGTCACACCTCCCCTGGAAACAAAGAGCTGGTAGGTGCCATTTCCCTCCCCTGTCCCTCAGCATAGGTGCAGAACCAACCACCAAGATCAGATCAGCCCAATAATTTCTGTCTCACTAACTTGCTCCAAGTAGTATATTCTGTGCTCAGGTGCCACTGCCCCTCTTGGTCAAATCTGAATCAATCCCAGCTTTGTAAGACCCTCCCCCAGAAGATTATCACAGGCCCCTCCCACACCATTTTCCTCAAGTTTAAAGTTTTAATAGTCAGCAGGCTTGACTGGGATAGAGACTGGAGGGCACTGCTTTGCTTCTGAAAAGAAGGCAGGCAAATATCCCTAAGAGAGCATGAAAATGGTGATCTGAAAAATACCTGGGATGCACAGAGTGGAGTTTATTCACTCTTCTAAGAGTGCTTCTCTGAGAGCAGCAATTAGGGACACCATTCTTGGGGAACATAGGAGATATCTGGTGCCATTTCTCTCCCCCTACCCTTAGCATAAGCACAGAACCACCTGCAGTTAACAGAACAGAATAGCGCCTAAACTAGCTCCCTAATCTTTTTACACCAAGTCCGACCCCCACCCCCACCCCATGCTCTGCCAGTACTGTCCTTCTCAGGCAAGGGTGCCTGAGTTGCAGGACAAAGGGCCCTTTGCCCAGAAGACCATAAGAATCCCCTGCACAAACAGCATATTCCAACCAGAGAGTTCTGCAAATCTTTAGTTCTAGTGGAAATATAATCAACAGGCCCTTTCCCCACAAGGCCATCAGAAAACCCTGCACTGTGTGTCCCAAACAGAGTTCTGCAAATCTTTAGTTATAGCGGAAGTAAAATTAGTTCCTGTGAACAAGCAGACAAGAACACACCTAGTTAAAATACAACACACTTTGGACAAGATCCAAAAACTGCCCACTGCAGGCACGGAGGGCCTCTGCAGACAACTGGCCTGAAGGATAGAGCAGCCAAAGCAGAACAGCAGAGTGCAGCCACCACACACCTGAGACATTTTCTGAAGTGCTAGGCATAGGATAATATATGACCTCTTCTTCATAAAGACATTACTTACAGGGTCAGGAAGCATAACAGGATTTTCTAACTCAGAGAAGAATGAGAGACTTAGACAAAATGGCAAGACAGAGGAATTCACCCTGACCAAAACAACAAGAAAAAGTCACATCTGAGATCTAATTAAAAAAGATATAAGTAATATTCATATTATCAGTATCTTAAGGATACTGGCTAAACTTGAGAAAAGAATGGAAGGCCTTGCAGAGGTAAGGCCACAGATAAAAGAGGTAAAAACAATCAGAAATGAAAAAATGCAATAATTGATTTTCAAAACAGACTGCATGTAATCAATAGATGGATGGAAGAAGTAGAAGAATAAATAAGTGATATAGAAAATAAAATAATGGAAAATAATGAAGCTGAACAAAAAAGTGAAAAAAAGAATTATGGATCAAGGAAATAGATTTAGCCAACTCAGTAACTCCACCAAATGTTATAGCATCACTAAGAAAGGATTCTCAGATGAAAAGAGAAAAAAAGGGAAGAGAAAATTTATTTGAAGAAACTATAGATGAAAAATTCCTTAATCTATGGAAAGAAAGAGACATCCATATCCAGGAAGCACAGGGAAATCCCATAAAAATCAACAAAAGCAGGCCAAAACCAACACATATTGTAATTAAATTTGCAAAATATAGTGATAAAGGAAATATCTTGAAAGCAGCAAGACAAAAAACAGTCCCTAAATTACAAGGGAAGACCCATAAGGCTAGCTTCAGATCTCTCCACAGTAACTTGCAAGCCAGAGGGGAATGGCATGATATATTCAACATGCTGAAAAAGGAAAAACAAAACAAAACTTCAGCCAAGAATACTCTATCCAACAATGGTGTTATTCATAACATGACAGATAGTTTCCCAGACTAGCAAAAAATGAAGTAGTTTGTGACCACTAAACCAACACTGCAAGAAATATTAAAGGTGGCTCTTTGAGAGGAAAGAAAGGACCAAAAATGACAAATACAAGAAAGGAACAGAGAAAATCTCCAAAAGGATGACAAAACAAATAATAAAATGACACTAAATATATATCTCTCAATAATTACTCTGAAATTAAGTGACCTAATGCTCCAACCAAAAGATATAGAGTGGCAGAGTGGATTAAAAAAGTTAAAAAATATATATGCTGCCTAAAAGAGACTCATTTTAGACCAAAAGACACCTGCAGATTGAAAGAGAGGAGTTAGAGAAACATTTATCCTGCAAATGAATGTCAAAATAAAGCTGGATTAGCAATACTTATATCAGAAAAACTAGATTTTAAACCAAAGACTATAACAAGAGATGAAGAAGGACACTATAAAGGGGACAATCCAACAAGAAGATCCAACAATTTTAAGTATTTATACCTCCAATATGGGAGCAGCCACATATATAAAACCATTAATAACAAACATAAAGGAACTCATTGATAATAATACAATAGTAGGGCACTTGAATGCCCCACTTTCATCAATGGACTGATAATCAAAACAGAAAATCAACAAGGAAACAATGGCTTAGAACGACACACTGGACCAGATGGACTTAATTGAGTATATTCATAACAGCAAAATACACATACTTTTTTAAAAAAAATTTAATGTTTATTTATTTTTGAGAGACCGAGACTTGGCACGAGTGGGGGAGGGGTACAGAGAGAGAGGGAGACACAGAATCTGAAGCAGGCTCCAGGCTCTTATCTGTCAGCAGAGAGCCTGATGCGGGGCTCAAACTCACGAGCTATGAGATCATGACCTGAGCCGAAGTCAGACGCACAGCCGACTGAGCCACCCTGGCACCCCAGAATACACATACTTTTTAAGTGTACATGGGACATCCTCGAGAATATATCACATACTGTGTGACAAATCAGACCTCAACAAGTGCGTTAAGATTGAGATCATACCATGCATATTTTCTCATCACAATGGTATGAAATTTCAATCAAAATAAAAAAAATTTGGAAGGACCACTAATACATGGAGGTTAAACGTTATGCTACTAAAGTATAAATAGGTCAACCAGTTTCAATGAAGAAATTTCAAAATACATTGAAACAAATGAAAATGAAAACACGCCTGTCCAAAACCTTTGAGATGCAGCAAATTCAGTCATAATGGGGAAGTATATAGCAATATAGGCCTGTCTCAAGAAGCAAGAAAAATCTCAAATGAACAATTTAACCTTACACCTAAAGGAGCTATAAAAAGAACCAAAAGTGAAGCCTAAAGCTGGCAGAAGGAAGGAAAAAAATAAAGATTAGAGTAGAAATAAATGTTACAGAAACTAGAAGAGCAATACAACCGATCAATGAAACTAGGAGCTGGTTCTTTGAAAAAAATTAATAAAATTGATAAACCCCTCGCCAGACTTATCAAAGACAAAAGAGAAAAGACACAAATAAATAAAAATCAAAAATGAGAAATGGGAAATAACAACCAGCATTATGAAATGCAATTATAATAGAAAATTATGAGAAATATATGCCAACAAATCGGACAATCTGGAAGAAATGTATAAATTCCTAGAAACATATACAATGAAACAGGAAGAGATGAAATTCTTGGACAGATCAATAACCAAACAACTAATTGAGTCATTACTCAAAACACTTCCAAAAATAAAAGTCTAGGGCCAAATGGCCTCACAGGAGAAGTCTATCACACATTCAAAAAAGAGTAAATAACTACTCTTCTCAACCTATTTAAAAAATAGAAATGGAAGGAAAACTTCCAAATTCATTCTATCAGGCCAGCATACTCTTATATCAAAACAAAAGAAAAACTCCATTAAAAAGGTGAACTACAGGCTAACATCCCTGAAGAGCATGGAAGGAAAAATTCTCAAAAAAAGACTATAAATTGAATCCAAAAGTACATTAAAATAATCATTCACCATGAGGAAGTGGGATTCATTCCCCAGCTGCAATGTTGGCTCAATATTTGCAAAATAATCAACATGATACATCACATTAATAAAATATAAAATAAGAACCATATGATTCTCTCAATAGATGCAGAAAAAATTGACAAAGTACAATATCCATTAATGATAGAAACCCTCCACAAATGAGGCTGAGTAAGGAAATACCTCAACATAATAAAGGCCATATATGAAAAACCCATAGCTCATATCATTCTCAATGGGGAAAAACTGAGAGCTTCTCCTCTATGGTCAGACCAAAACAGGGAAGTCCACTCTCACCACTGTTATTTAATATAGTACTTTAAGTACTAGCTTCAGCAATGAGACAACAAAAGTAAATAAAATTTACCCAAATCACAAGGAAGAAGTCAAACACTCACTATCTGCAGATGATATACTCTATATAAAAAAAAAAAAACAATGACTCTACCAACAATTTTTTAGAATTTTTTAGAATTCATGATACATGAATTCAGAATTTGCAGGATACAAAATCAACAACAACAACAAAAAAAACCTTTTGCATTTCTATGCAACAATAATGAAGAAGCAAAAATAGAAATCAAGAGTCAATCACCTTTACAATTGCACCAAAACCGAAAGATTTCTTGGAATAAACTTAATGAAAAAGGTAAAGATCTGTATTCTCAAAACTATAAAACACTGATCTAAAAAAATTGAAGATGGCACAAAGAAATGGGAAAATATCCCATGCTCATGGATTGGAAAACAAAATTTCATTAAAACATCTATATTGCCCAAAGCAATTAACTTATTTATTTATTTATTTATTTATTATTTATTTTTAAATATGAAATTTATTGTCAAATTGGTTTCCATACAATACCAAGGACTCATTCCAAAAAGTGCCCTTCTCAATACCCATCACCCACCCTCCCCTCCCTCCTACCCCCATCAACCCACAGTTTGTTCTCAGTTTTCAAGGGTCTCTTAAGTTTTGGCTCCCTCCCTCTCTAACCTTTTTATTTTTCCTTCCCCTCCCCGAGGGACTTCTGTTAAGTTTCTCAGGATCCACATAAGAGTGAAAACATATGGTATCTGTCTTTCTCTGTATGATTTATTTCACTTAGTATAACAATCTCCAGTTCCATCTACATTGCTACAAAAGGCCATGTTTCATTCTTTCTCAATGCCATGTGGTATTCCCTTGTGTATATAAACCACAATGTCTTTATCCATTCGTCAGTTGATGGATATTTAGGTCCTTTCCATAATTTGGCTATTGTTGAGAGTGCTGCTATAAACATTGGGGTACAAGTGCCCCTAGGTATCAGCACTCCTGTATCCCTTGTGTAAATTCCTAGCCATGCTATTGCTGGGTCATAGGGTAGATCACTTTTTAATTTTTTGAGGAACCTCCACACTGTTTTCCAGAGTGGCTGCACCAGTTTGCATTCCCACAGACAGTGCAAGAGGGTTCCCATTTCTCCACATCCTCGCGAGTATCTATAGTCTCCTGATTTGTTCATTTTAGCCACTCTGACTGACATGAGGTGGTATCTCAGCGTGGTTTTGATTTGTATTTCCTAATAAGGAGCGACGTTGAGCATCCTTTCATGCACCTGTTGGCCATCCGGATGTCTTCTTTAGAGAAGTGTCTATTCATGTTTTCTGCCCATTTCTTCACTGGATTATTTGTTTTTTGGGTGTGGAGCTTGGTGAGCCCTTTATAGACTTTGGATACTAGCCCTTTGTCCGATATGTCATTTGCAAATATCTTTTCCCATTCCGTTCATTGCCTTTCACTTTTGTTGATTGTTTCCTTTGCTGTGCAGAAGCTTTTCATCTCCATGAGGTCCCAATAGTTCATTTTTGCTTTTAATCCCCTTGCCTTTGGGGATGTGTCAAGCAAGAAATTGCTGTGGCTGAGGTCAGAGAGGTCTTTTCCTGCTTTATCCTCTAGGGTTTTGATGGTTTCCTGTCTCACATCCAGGTCCTTTATCCATTTTGAGTTTATTTTTGTGAATAGTGTGAGAAAATGGTCTAGTTTCAACCTTCTGCATGTTGCTGTCCAGCTCTCCCAGCACCATTTGTTAGAGAGACTGTCTTTTTTCCATTGGATGTTCTTTCCTGCTTTGTCAAAGATTAGTTGGCCATACGTTTGTGGGTCTAGTTCTGGGGTTTCTATTCTATTCCATTGGTCTATGTGTCTGGTTTTGTGCCAATACCATGCTGTCTTGATGATTACAGCTTTGTAGTAGAGGCTCAAGTCCGGGATAGTGATGCCTCCTGCTTTGTTCTTCTTCTTCATTATTACTTTTGCTATTCGGGGTCTTTTGTGGTTCCATACAAATTTTAGGATTGCTTGTTGTAGCTTCGAGAAGAATGCTGGTGCAATTTTGATTGGGATTGCATTGAATGTGTAGATAGCTTTGGGTAGTATTGACATTTTAATAATATTTATTCTTCCAATCCATGAGCACTGAATGTTTCCATTTCTTTTCTTTTTCTTTATTTTTTATTTTTAAATTTTATTTATTTGTATTTTTTTTATTTTTTAATATGAAATTTATTGTCAAATTGGTTTCCATACAACACCCAGTGCTCATCCCCAAAAATGCTGTCCTCAATACCCATCACCCACCGTCCCCTCCCTCCCAGCCCCCATCAGCCCTCAGTTTGTTCTCAGAGTTTAAGAACCTCCTATGCTTTGGCTCTCTCACTCTCTAACCTCTTTTTTTTTTTTCTTAACCTCCCCCATGGACTTCTGTTAAGTTTCTCAGGATCCACATAAGAGAGAAAACATATGGTATTTGTCTTTCTCTGTATTACTTATTTCACTTACCATAACACTCTCCAGTTCAATCCACATTGCTACAAAAGGCCACATTTAATTCTTTCCCATTGCCACGTGGTATTCCATTGTGTATATAAACCACAATTTCTTTCTACATTTGTCAGTTGATGGACATTTAGGCTCTTTCCATGATTTGGCTATTGTTGAGAGTGCTGCTATAAACATTGGGATACAAGTGCCCCTATGGATCAGTACTCCTGTGTTTTGCCATTTCTTTATGTCTTCTTCAGTTTCCTTCATAAGCTTTATATAGTTTTCAGCATACGGATCTTTTACATCTTTGGTTAGGTTTATTCCTAGGTATTTTATACTTCTTGGTGCAATTGTGAATGGGATCAGTTTCTCTATTTGTCTTTCTGTTGCTTCATTATTAGTGTATACGATTGCAACTGATTTCTATACATTGATTTTCTATCCTGCGACTTTGCTGAATTCATGTATCAGTTCTAGCAGACTTGTTGGAGTCTATCGAGTTTTGCATGTATAATATCAATAATTGGCAAAAATTGAAAGCTTGACATCATCATTGCCAATTTTGATGCCTTTGATTTCCTTTGGTTGTCTACTTGCTGATGCTACCACTTCCAACACTATGTTAAACAACAGCAGTGAGAGTGGACATCCTTGCATGTTCCTGATCTCAGGGTAAAACCTGTCAGTTTTTCTCCGTGGAGGATGATATTAGCTGTGGGCTTTTCATAAATGGCTTTGATGATGTTTAAGTATGTTCCTTCTATCCCGAAATTCTCAAGGATTTTTATTAAGAAAAGATGCTGAATTTTGTCAAATGCTTCTGCATCAATTGACAGGATCATATGGTTATCTTTTCTTTTAGTAATGTAATGTATCACATTGATTGATTTGAGAATGTTGAACCAGCCCTGAAGCCCAGGAATGAATCCCATTTGATCATGGTGAATAGGTCTTTTTATATGCTGTTGAATTCGATTTGCTAGTATCTTATTGAGAATTTTTGTATCCATATTCATCAGGGATATTGGCCTCTATTTCCCTTTTTTTTTTTGCTTGGTCTCTGTCCAGTTTAGGAATCAAAGTAATACTGGCTTCATAGAATGAGTCTGGAAGTTTTCCTTCCCTTTCTATTTTTTGGAACATCTTGAGAAGGATAGGTCTTATCTCTGCTTTAAATATCTGTTAGAATTCCCCTGGGAAGCCATCTGGTCCTGGACTCTTATTTGCTGGGAGATTTTTGATAACTGATTCAATTTCATCACTGGTTATGGGTCTGTTCAAGTTTTCTATTTCTTCCTGTTTGAGTTTTGGAAGTGCATGGGTGCTTAGGAATTTGTCCATTTCCTCCCGGTTGTCCAGTTTGTTGGCATATAATTTTTCATAGTATTCCCTGATAATTGTCTATATCTCTGAGGGGTTGGTTGTAATAATTCCATTTTCATTCATGATTTTATCTATTTGGGTCATGTCCCTTTTCTTTTTGAGAAGCCTGGCTAGAGGTTTATCAATTTTGTTTATTTTTTCAAAAAAACAACTCTTGGTTCATTGATCTGCTCTACAGTTTTTTTTTTTTTTTTTAGATTCTATATTGTTTATTTCTGCTCTGATCTTTATTATTTCTCTTCTTTTGCTGGGTTTCAGGTGTCTTTGATGTTCTGCTTCTAGTTCCTTTAGGTGTGGTGTTAAATTTTGTATTTGGGATTTTTCTTGTTTCTTGAGATAGTCCTGGATTGCAATGTATTTTCCTCTCAGGACTGCCTTCGTTGCATCCCAAAGCATTTGGATTGTTGTATTTTCATTTTCTTTTTTTCTTTTTTTTTTTTTTACATTTATTTGTTTTTGAGACAGAGAGAGACAGAGCATGAACGGGGGAGGGGCAGAGAGAGAGGGAGACACAGAATTGGAAGCAGGCTCCAGGCTCTGAGCCATCAACCCAGAGCCCGACGCGGGGCTCGAACTCACGGACCGTGAGATCGTGACCTGAGCTGAAGTCGGACGCTCAACCGACTGAGCCACCCAGGCGCCCCATGTTGTATTTTAATTTTCGTTTGTTTCCATGGTTCTAATTCCCTGGTTGACCCATTAATTCTTTAGTAGGGTATTCTTTAACCTCCATGCTTTTGGAGGTTTTCCAGACTTTTTCCTGTGGTTGATTTCAAGCTTCATAGCATTGTGGTCTGAAAGTGTGCATGGTATGATCTCAATTCTTGTATACTTATGAAGAGCTGTTTTGTGACCCAGTATGTGATCTATCTTGGAGAAGGTTCCATGTGCACTTGAGAAGAAAGTATATTCTGTTGCTTTGGGAGGCAGAGTTGTAAATATATCTGTCAAGTCCATCTGATACAATGTATCATTCAGGGCCCTTGTTTCTTTATTGACCCTGTGTCTAGATGATCTATCCTTTCTGTAAGTGGAGTGTTAAAGTCCCCTGTAATTACCACATTCTTATCAATAAGGTTGCTTATGTTTGTGAGCAATTGTTTTATATATCTGGGGGCTCCTGTATTTGGCACATTGACATTTATAATTGTTAGTTCTTCCTGATGGATAGACCCTGTGATTATTACATAATGCCCTTCTTCATCTCTTGTTACAGCCTTTAATTTAAAGTCTAGTTTGTCTGATATAAGTATCGCTACTCCAGCTTTCTTTTGACTTCCAGTAGTATGATAGATAGTTCTCCATCCCCACACTTTAAAATGAAGGTGTCCTCAGATCTAAAAGGAGTCTCTTGTAGACAGAAAATAGATGGGTCTTGTTTTGTTTTGTTTTTTTTAATCCATTCAGATACCCTATGTCTTTTGGTTGGAGCATTTAGTCCATTTACTTTCAGTGTTATTATAGAAGATATTAATTTAGAGTCATTGTGATGTCTGTAGGTTTCATGCTTGTAGTGATGTCTCTGGTACTTTGTGGTCCTTGCAAGTTTTCACTCACAGAATCCTACTTAGTATCTCTTGTAGGGCTGGTTGAGTGGTGATGAATTCCTTTAGTTTTTGTTTGTTTGGGAAGACCTTTATCTCTCTTATTCTGAATGACAGACTTGCTGGATAAAGGTTTCTTGGCTGCATATTTTTTCTGTTCATCAGGTTGAAGATTTCCTGCCATTCATTTCTGGCCTTCCACGTTTCAGTAGATAGGTCTGCCACTAGTCTTATCAGTCTCCCTTTATATGTTAGAGCATGTTTATCCCTAGCTGCTTTCAGAATTTTCCCTTTATCCTTGTATATTGCCAGTTTCATTATGATATATTGTGCACAAGATTGATTCAAGTTATGTCTGAAGGGAGTTCTCTGTGCCTCTTGGATTTCAATCCTTTTTTCCTTCCCCATATCAGGGAAGTTTTCAGCTATGACTTGTTCAAGTACACCCTCAAACCCTTTCTCTCTTCCTCTTCTGAAATCCCTACTATACGGATATTGTTGCATTTCACTGCATCACTTAGTTCTCTAATTCTCCCCTCATACACCTGGATTTTTTTATCTCTCTTTTTATCAACTTTCCCCTTTTCCATAATTTTATCTTCTAATTCATCTATACTCTCCTCTGCTTCTTCAATCCGTGCTATGGCCACCTCCATTTTATTTTGTACCTCATTTATAGCATTTGTTAGCTCCTCTTGACTGTTTCTTAGTCACTTGATCTCTGTAGTAATAGATTCTCTGCTGTCTTCTATATTTTTTTCAAGCCCAGAGATTACTTTTATGACGATTATTCTAAATTCATGGTCCGTTATATTGCTTAAATCATTTTTGATCAATTCATAAGCTGTCGCTACTTCCTGGAATTTCTTTTGAGGAGAATTCATCCGTTTTGTCATTTTGGATAGTTCCTAGAGTGGTGTGGAACTGCAGGGCATTTCCCTTGTGCTGTCTGGAGTAACTTGCATTGGTGGGCGGGGCCTCAGTCAGACCAGATGTCCAATCCCAGCCCACTGCTGGGGCCACAGTCAGACTGGTGTTTACTTTATCTTCACCTCTCCCAGGAGCAGGACTCACTGTGGAGTGGTGTATGCCCTCCACACTGGGCTACTTTCACACTGCCAGGCTTGTGGTACTGCTTTGATGGGATCTGGCATATTAGCTGCGGTGGATCCACAAGGTGCACAGGGGCGGGAAGGGAAAGCATAGCTTGCTTTGCTGTTGGTGGTCCCCTGCAGGAGGGGCCCTGCAGCAGTAGGAGGGAGACAGACCCTTTGGAAGGATGGATACACAGAAGCACATCATTGGGTGTTTGCTCAGTGCAAGCAAGTTTGGTGATGGGAACTGGTTCCCTTTGGGATTTCGGCTGGTGGATGGGAAAAGGAGATGGCGCTGGCAAACACCTTTGTCCCCGCTGAGCTGACCTCTGTCTTCTGGGGCTCATCACTCTCCTTCCTGTGGTCCTCTCACCCTCCCAGCTCTGAGAGCAGAGTTGATGACTTTTAACATTCCTGATGTTAAGTCCCTCTGGCTGTCAGAACTCATGGAGTCCAGCCCCTCTGCTTTTGCAAGCCATATTTCGGGGGCTCTGCCTTTCCCACCGGGTGCCCCTCCACCATCCCAGCTCCCTCCCACCAGTCCATGTAGTGCACACTGCCTCTCCGCACTTCCTATGTTCTTCTGTGGGCCTCTTGTCTACGCTTGGCTCTGAAGAGTCCATTCTGCTAGTCCTCTGGCGATTTTCTGGGTTATTTAGGCAGATGTGGGTGGAATCTACGTGATCAGCAGGACACTGTGAGCCCAGCGTCCTCCTACACCGCCATCTTCCGCAATTAACACATTTAATGCAATACCTCTCAAAATAATAATATCACTTTTCACCACGCTAGAACAAACAATCCTAAAATTTGCATAGAACCACACACACACACACACACACAAACATAAATAGCCAAAGCAATCTTGAAAAATAAACAAAAGCTGCAGGTATCACAAATCCAGATTTCAAGTTACATTACAAAGCTGTAATGATCAAGACAGTATGGTACTGGCACTGAAACAGACACATAGGTAAAAGAACAGAATAAAAAACCCAGACATGAATCCATAATAATTTTTCAGTTAGTGTTTGACCATTCAGGAAAGAATATTCAATGGAAAAGACAATCTCTTCAACAAATTGTGTTGAGAAAACTGGAGAGCAACATGCAACAGAAGGAATCTGGACCACATTCTTACAGCATAAACAAAAATCAATTCAAAATGTACTAAAGACCTAAATATGAGACAGGAATCCGTCAAAATCCTAGAGGAGAACAGAGGTTATTTCAATAACCTCTTTGAAATTAGTCATAGCAACTTGTTTCTAGGTGTGCCTCCTGATGCAAGGGAAACAAAAGCAAAAATGAACTGTTCAGAATTCATGAAGATTAAAAGGTCCTGTGCAGTGAAGAAATGAATCAACAAAACATAAAGCAACCTTCAGAATGTGGGAAAATATTTGCAACGACATAACCAATGAAGATATATATATATATATATATATATGGTGTATATATATATGTGTGTGTGTATATATATATATGGTGTATATATATATATGGTGTGTATATATATATATAGGTGTATATATATATATATGGTGTATATATATATAGGTGTATATATATATATATAAGGTGTATATATATATGTGTGTATATATATATAAGGTGTATATATATATATATATGGGGGAAAAGAGAGGAAAAACAAGAAACATACACTTAACTATAGAGAAAAAATGATGGTTACCAGAAGGTAAGTGGTGGAGGGATGAGTTAAATAGGTGATGCAGATTAAGGAGGGCAATTATTGGGATGAGAACTGGATGTTGTATGCAAGTGTTTAATCACTGAATAGTATACATGAAAATAATATTACATTGTATATTAACTTAAATTTAAATAAAAACCTGTAAAAAAGAAGATACACTCATGCACGGTTGGTGGGAATGCAAACTGTTGCAACCATTTTGGAAAATTATATGGAGGTTCCTCAGAAAATTTAAAAATAGAACTACCTTGGGGCGCCTGGGTGGCTCAGTCAGTTTAGCGTCTGGTCATCATCTCACAGTTTGTGAGTTTGAGCCCCACATCAGATTCTGTGCTGACAGCTTGGAGCCTGGAGCCTGCTTTGGATTCTGTCTCCTCCTCTCTCTGACCCTCCCCACTTGTGCTCTGTCTCTCAAAAATAAATAAATGAAAAAAAATTAAAAAAACAAAAATAGAACTACCTCATGATGAAGCAATCACACTACTGGGTATTTACTCAAGGAATACAATAGCACTGATTCAAATTTATGCATGCACCCCTATTTTTTTAGCAGCATTATTTATGATAGGCAAGAGTAAGAATTAGTCCAAGTGTCCATCATTTTATATATACATATACCATGTACTATTATTCACCCATAAAAAAAGAATGAAATCTTCCTTTTTGCTATGACATGGATAGAAGTAGAGCATATATTTTAAAGAAAAATACATCAGCCAGTGAAAGAAATACAGTATGATTTCATTCATATGTGGAATTTAAGAAACAAAAAGACAAGCAAGGGAAAATGCGAAAGAGGTACAAATCAAGAAACAGACTCTTGAAAGAGGAGGTTAAGATGGCAGAGGATTTGGGGCACCCTAGTCATATCTTGTTACTTGAACACAGCTAAACGAATATCAAATCATTTTGAGCACCAAATGAAAAAATCCAAGTTCTTAGAGAACAAACTGCACAAGTAAAGAAAAAAAAAACCTGCCACATTGTGGAAAGTAGGATCTGTGGAGAGTTGATTTAAGGAAGATAACTTCAGGTGCTAAGGAGGGGAGGGAGCCCTGATCATGGATAGAGGAGCAAGAAAGAAATAGAAATTGAAAACATGTGCAGGTGATTGCAGAACAAAAATTTTCCCCAAAACCATTGACTGGAAAAAAGAGAGGAGCTGAATACCAGCAAGTTATATAAGCAATGGTGCACAAAGTCTGAGGTTTCAGAGGTCGATGCTAAAGCCAGAGTCATGCCTGGTTGGCTCAGAAGTGCTCTGGTGGGGAAGGAAGGTGGACACCCAGGAGCAGGCAGCTTAATATGAGGACACCCTGTATTTTATGGGGAGAAACAGTTCCTCTTTCTTGGAGTGCATTTGAGACAGGAGGAACAGCCTCTCTGGGGACAAAAGATCTGAGAGGTGCCATTGAGCTGTTTTATTTACTAACACAGGAATGGGGACATTGGCTGATGTTTGCAAGCCTTGTTGGTGGATTTTTGCTAAACTTTACCATAAACTCTGAGCCCCTGCATGGTCGTGGTACTGTTTTCTGGGGCAAGCCAACACCAGGCCATAGCACAGTAAGATTCATCCCAGAGGATTAGCACAGTTCCGCATCAACTGGATTTCTAGGATTTGGAGTTTTAAACCCAACTATGCATCTGAGATAAAACACAAGAATGTTATATCACCTGGTAGGTGGAATACTCAGACACAGGCAGGATGAAGGCAGGGATCTGACTGAAGCCAGGAACACAGGAGAGATGTTTGTTTGTTCTTCCATAAAGGCTTCTTGAGGAGTGGCTGGGCCAGCTTCTCACTTCAGGGAAAGAGAACAGAACCACAAAATTCCTCTCCCCCTCACCCTCCCACCCATCAACACTGACCAACTTCAGTGAGCAAAACAGCACCACCAAGTGGAGGCCAGAACCACTTACACCACCCTGCCCCCCTGAACCTTGCGGGTGTAACTCTACTAGGGCAAGTCAGCCTGAGAATCAATGCAGCAGGCCTGACACACAGAAGACCAGCACAAACCCTTCACAGGCTCCAAGTCTATTGATTACATAGAGTGCGGCAAAGCTTCAGCCCTAGGGGAAATAGGATATAGATTTTTTTAGGAGATACAGAAAAAGCAATTTTTTAAACTTAAAAATATTAATTTATATTCTTATTTTAATTTTTATATTTTTATTATATTTTTAATTTTTTGGATTTTGTTTCTTTTAACAAGCAGACCAAAACTCACCTAGGATCTAGATTCTATTACTACTATTATTATTATTAGTTCTTGGAGCTAGCTTCTTTTAACAAGCAAATCCAAACACCTTTAGGATCTACCTTTCCTTTTTTTAATATTTTTAATTTATTTTATATATATTTTAAATATTTTATTGGATCCAGCTTCTTTTAGGAAAGAGACCAAAACTTACATAGTATTTAGCTATTTTTTCTTAATACAACCATTATTCTCAGAGCAGGAATACAACAAGCTTTCCTAACAATCACACACACACACACACACACACAGAGACACACACACAGTGACCTGGACAAAATGACAAGATGGAAGTATTCACCATAAAATAAAGAACAGGAAGTCATGGCCAGGGATTTAATCAATACAGATACAAGTAAGATTTATGAACCAGAATTTAAAACAATATTCATAAGGATACCAGCTGGGCTTGAGAAAAGCATAGATGACATTAGAGAATCCCCTACTGCATGGATAAAAGAACTAAAATCTAGTCAGGCTGAAATAAAATATGCTGTAACTGAGATGAAAAGCAATGACAATGAGGATGGATAAAGCAGAGGAATGGATCAGTGATAAAGATGATAAAATTATGGGAAAAATGACACTGATAGAAAGAGGGAAAAAAGTTATTAGACCACAAATGTAGACTAAGGAACTCAGCGACTCCTTAAAGTATAATAACATTTGCATCAAAGGGGCCCAAGAAGAAGAAGAGAAAGTAAAAGGCACAAAAGTTTTATTTGAGCAAATTGTAGCTAAAAACTTTCCTAACGGGGAAGAAAACATACATTGAAATCCAAGAAGCACAGAGAACTCCCATTAAATTAAGAAAAATTGACCTTCACCAAGACATATCATAGGTCAAATTCACAAAATACCCAGACAAGGAAAGAATCCTGAAGGCAGCAAATGCAAAAAGTCCTTAACCTACAAGGGAAGACAGATCAGGTTCACAGCCGATCTTTCTACACAAACTTGCCAAACCAGAAAGGAGTGGCATTTATTGTCTAATGTGTTGAATGGGAAAATTATGCAGCAAAGAATACTTTATCCAGCAAAGCTGTCATTCAAAATAGGAGAGATAAAAAGATTCCAAGACAAACAGAAACTAAAGGAGTTTGCAGCCACTAAACCAAACCTGCAAGAAATTTTAAGGGGGGACTCTGACGGAAGAAAAGACAAAACAAAACAAAAAAGACCAAAAGCAACAATGACTAGAAAGGACCAGAGAACATCACCAGAAACACCAACTTTATAGGTAACACAAAGGCACTAAATTCGTATCTACCAATAGCAACTTTGAATGTAAATGGACTAAATGTTCCAATCAAAAGACATAGGGTATCAAAATGGATAAAAAAACAAGACTCAATTGTATTCTGCCTACAAGAGACTTATTTTAGACTAAAGGCAATTGCCAATTGAAAGTGAAAGGATGGAGAACCAACTATCATGTTAATGGACAACAAAAGAAAGCTGGAGTAAACATATGTATATGAGACAAACTAGATTTTAAACCAAAGACTCTAATAAGAGATTAAAAAGGGCATTCCTACATAATTAAGGGGTCTATCCAGGAAGAAGATATAGCAATTATTAATATTTATGCCCCTAATTTGTTACACCCAAATATATACATAAGTTAATAGCGAATATAAAGAAACTCATTGATAATAATTAAATAATAGTAGGGCACTTTAACACACCACTTACAACAATGGAAAGGTCATCTAAGAAGATCAACAAGGAAACAATGGCTTTGAATGACACACTGGACAATATGGACTTGACAGATAATTCAAAACATTTCATCCTAAAGCAGCAGAATACATATACAATTCAAGTTCACATGGAATATTCTCCAAAGCAGATCACATACTGGGTCACAAATCAGCCCTCAACAAGTACAGAAATAATGAGATCAGACCATGCATATTGTCACAAAACAATGCTATGAAACTTGAAGTCAGCCACAAGAAAAAAAAAACTGGAAAGTCCTTAAATACATGAAGTTTAAAGAGTATTCTACTAGAGAATGAATGGGTTAACCAGGGAACTAAAAAAAGAAATGAAAAAATACATGGAAGCAAATGAAAATGAAAACATGACAGTTCAAATCCTTTGGCATGCAGCAAAGGTAGTCCTAAGAGTAAATTATATTGCAATTCTATCTCAAGAAGCAAAAAGACCCAAATACACAACCTAACTATACACCTAAAGTAGCTAGAAAAGGGATAACAAATAAAGTCTGAAGCCAACACAAGAAGGAAAATAATAGGGGCGCCTGGGTGGCTCAGTCGGTTAAGTGTCCGACTTCGGCTCAGGTCATGATCTCATAGTTTGTGAGTTCGAGCCCCGCATTGGGCTCTGTGCTGACAGCTCAGAGCCTGGAGATTGTTTCAGATTCTGTGTCTCCCTCTCTCTCTGACCCTCCCCCATTAATGCTCTGTCTCTCTCTGTCTCAAAAATAAAGTAAACATTAAAAACATTAAAAAAAGAAGGAAAATAATAAAGATTAGAGCAGAAAAGAGCAATATAGAAACAAACAAAACATAGTAGAGGAGATCAATAAAACTAAGAGATGTTTCTTTGAAGGAATTAACAAAATTGATAAACCTCTAGCCAGACTTATCAAAAAGAAAAGAGAAAGACACAAATAGAGAAAATCACATATGAAAGAGGAGAGATCAAAACCAACACCACAGAAATACAAACAATTATAAGAGAATACTATGAAATATTATATGCTAATGAACTTGGCAATTTGGAAGAAATGGAAAAATTTCTAGAAACTCACAATCTACCAAAACTGAAATAGGAAGCAATAGAAAATTTGAACAGACCCACAACAGATAAAGAAATTGAATCAGTCACTAAAAGTCTCCCAACAAGTAACAGTCCTGGGCCAGATGGCTTCCCAGGGGAATTCTAGCAGCCTTTTACAGAATAGGTAATAGTTATTCTTCTCAAAGTGTTCCAAAAGATATAAATGGAAGGAAAACTTCCAAACTCATTTTATGAGGCCAGGATTACCTCGATTCCAAAACCAGACAATGGTCCCATTAAAAAGAGAGTTACAAGCCAAAATCCCTGATGAACATGAATGCAAGAATTCTCAAAAAGATACTAGCATTTTGAATCCAATTGTATCTTATATCACAAACAAGTGGAATTTATTTCTGAGCTGCATTATTCACAAATATTTGTGTGAATATGTGTTCAATATTCACAAATCAATCCACTTGATTCATTTGCCACATTAATAAGAAAAAAAAGGACAAGAACCATTCTTTTCTTCTACTCTTTTAAGAGATGCAGAAAAACATTTGAGAAAATACAGCATCCATTCTTGAAAAAAAAAAGCCCTCAACAAAGTAGGGATAGATGTAACATACATACACGTCATAAAAGCCATATACCAAAGACGCACAGTTAATACCATTCTTAATGGGGAAAACTGGTAGCTTTTCCTCTCTGGTGAAGAGCAAGAGAGGGATGTCCATTCTCAGTAAGAGTACCAGTACCAGTACCAGTACCAGTAACCAGTAACAGTACCATTACTATTAAATATGGTACTGGAAATATTAGCCTCAGAAATCAGACAACAAAAAGAAATAAAAGGCATCCAATTGAGCAAGGAAAGTCAATTTTTCACATTTGCAGGTGACATGATACTCTATGTAGAAAACCCAAATGGCTCCACCAAAAAATTGGTACACCTAATACATGAATTCAGCAAAGTCACAGGATATAAGTAAATCATATACCAGTCGCATTTCTATACATCAATAATGAAGAAAAGGGTGCCTGGGTGCCTCAGTCAGTTAAGCATCTGATTCTTGATTTCTGCTCAGGTGGAGTCTGCTTGGCATTGTGTCTCTCCCTCTCTCTATGCCCCTCCCTGCGCTCTCTCTCTCTCTCCCTCCCTCCCTCAAAAATAAATCAATATTTAAAAACTGAAGGAAAAAAAGGAAATCAAGGTATTGTTCCAACTTACAATTGCACAAAAAATAATAAGATACTTACGAATGAAATTAACCAAAAAGGTAAAAGATTTTTACTCTGAAAACTATAGAACACTTATGAAAGGAAATGATGAGAACTCAAAGAAATGGGAAAAATAACATGCTCATGAATTAGAAGAACAAACATAGTTAAAATATACTACCACAAAAAATCTACACATTTAATGCAATCTATATAAAAATACCATCAGCATTTTTCAAAGAGCTAGGAAAAACAATCTTAAAACTTGCATGTAACCACAACAGACAAAGCAATCATGAAAAAGAAAATCAAAATTGGAGGCATCATGATTTTGGACTTCAAGATGTAAACAAAGCTTTAGTCATCAAGACAGTATAGTATTGGTACAAAAATAGACACATAGATCAATGAAACAGAATAGACCACCCAGAAATGAATCCACAATCATATAGTCAACTAATCTTCAACAAAACAGGAAAGAATACCAATGCATGAAATACAGTGTTTTTAACAAATAGTGCTGGGAAAACTGGAGACATACAATGCTCAGCATTGTTCATGCAGAACAATGAAAACGGACAATTTGTTTACAGCATACGAAAAAATAAATGAAAAATGAATGAAAGTCCTAAATATGAAACATAAAATCACTAAAGTCCTAGATAGCACAGGCAGTACCCTTTTTGACCTTGGCCATAGCAACTTCTTACTAGACATTGTTGGTGGATGCAAGGGAAACAAAAACAAACATGAACTATTGAGACCTGATCAAGATAAAAAGCTTCTGTACAGGGATAGGAAACAAACAACAAAACTAAAAGTCAGCCTAAGTAATGGGAGACAATGTTTGCAAATGACATCAGATAAAGGGTTAGTATCCAAACTATATAAATAACTTAACAACCTGAACACCCAGAAAACAATATTGTGAAGAAATGGGAAGAAGCCATGAACAAACATTTTTCCAAAGAAGACATACAGATGGCTAACAGACACATGAGAAGATGCTCAGCATCACTCATCATCAGGGAAATAGAAATAAAAACCACAGGAGATACCACCTCACTCCTCTCAGAATGGCTAAAATTAACAACTCAGGAAAGAGTACATGTTGGAAAGGATGCAGAGAAAGAGGAGCCCTCTTGCACTGCTGCTGGGAATGCAAACTGGTGCAGCCACTCTGGAAAACAGTATGGAAGTTCCTCAAAAAGTTAAAATTAGAGTTACCCTACTACCCAGCAATTGCACTACTAGGTATTTACTCAAAGGATTCAAAAACATAGATTCAAATGAGTACATGCACCCTGATGTTTATAGCTGCGTTATCAACAATAGCCAAACTATTGAAAGAGCCCAAGTGTCCATAAACTCATGAACATGAATATGAGCGTATAAGTACACACACACACACACACACACACAAGAATCCTACTCAACCATAAAAAAGAATGAAATCTTTCCATTTCCATTGACATGGTTGAAGCTAGAGTGTAATATGCTAAATGAAATAAGTCAGGCAGAGGAAGACAAATACCATATGATTACACTCATATGTGGACTTTTAAGAAACAATACAGATGAACATATGAGAAGGGGAAAACAAAAAGAGAGAGAGAAACAAATCATGAGAGACTTTTTGTTTGTTCAGAGAGAGAGTGAGGTAGTGGGGTAGAGGGAGAGGAAGAGAGAATCTTAAGTAGGCTCTATGCTCAGTGCAGAGCCTGACACAGGCCTTGTTACAATGACTCTGGAATCATGACTTGAGTTTAAATCAAGAGTTAGACACTCAACTGACTGAGCCACCAGGCACCCCAAAACCTTAAGAGACTCATAATGATAGGGAAGAAACTGAGAGTTGATGGACGGAGATGGGTGAGGGATTGACTAAATGGTGATTGCTATTAAGGAGGGCACTTCTTATAAGAAACACTGGGGTTTATATCAGTGAGGAATCACTAAATTCAATTCCTGAAACTAATATTATACTATATGTTAACTAATTAGAATTGAAAGAAAAATTTAAAAACTAAATAAAAAATTTAGAAAAAGAAACAGACACTTAATTATAGAGAACAAACTGATGGTTATTGGAGTGGTGTTCGGTGCAGGGATGGTTTAAATAGGTGAATGGGTTTAAGGAGTGCACTTGTCATGATAAGTACAAGGTGATGTGTGGAAGTGTCGAATTCCTAAATTGTATACCAGAACCAAACATAACACTATATGTTAAGAAACTATAATTAAAATTAAAACTTAAAAAATCTAAGAAAAAATGATAAATTGGAATGTAGGAGGTACTGCTGTCTATAGAATTAAATCTCAGACATGCCAATAATAATAGTAGCTATCATGTACTGGTCATGTGCTATGTTCCATTCACTGTGATATGTTTTTTACATATGTTTCCCTGTTTGAGTCTCAGAATATTATGGAGCAAATATTACTATTTTTATTTGCTAATAAAGTATCCAAGATTGAGCAATTTTAAATAATTTATGTAAGATTCATATCTAGTAATGTCTTGACTTTATGAAACAATTTTTATAAGTATCTAGAATCATTAATTTTGTACTACCCCACACTAACCAATCTGATTTTACAGTATGTAGGCAATAATAAAAAAAAAGTTGCAAAGATTTCTCGCATTTTATTAATTTTTCATAATATGAAAGAATGGGATATTTGAAACACCTATTGCTTATTCATCTTTAAAACATTGGGGGTGCCTGGGTGGCTCAGTCAGTTAAGCGTCCAACTTCGGCTCAGGTCGTGATCTTGCTGTTCATGAGTTCGAGCCTTGCATCGGGCTCTGTGCTGACAGCTCGGAGTCTGGAGCCTGCTTCAGATTCTGCTGTCTGTCTCTCTCTCTCTGTCTCTCTCTGTCTCAAAAAAAATAAACATTAAAAAATTGTATATTTTTTTCTACTTTGTGTCAAGTGATTTTGTTATCACTTGACACAAATCTATTCTAGATTCTAGGCCCAAAAATTGATGCAAATATTTTAGATAGTTCAGTGTATTAAACACAATAATAGTATTTGATTCTTAAACATTTATTCCATCAGATTAATTAAGTGAGCTCTTCAGTTATTTCCCATTCATTGACATCTAAGTTAGATTTTCAGGTTAGTTCATGTTAAGCAGTTAAAACTGTATATAAAGAGGAGGTCGGAGAAAGCATGGAGTGGTGAATGATTACTACAAACCCTCACTGCATCTTTCTGGCTGGGAAGAATAGCAATTATCCTTATCCCTTCCTCCATTGTTTTCTTTCTTTCTTTCTTTCTTTCTTTCTTTCTTTCTTTCTTTCTTAAATTAGTAAAAGAATAAAGGAACAAAAAAGCAGAGACATTTGTGTAGATGATAAAAAAATTGTTGGAGGAGTTCCTTTACTCTTTTTAAAGTTTGGCAGTCCTCAAGATCTCAAAATAACATCTTACCCAAATCATTGAAAGAAATAAACCCTTTGGCCTCCACTTGGAGACTCTGAGACTGAAAATGGAAACTCTGTAGTCCTAGGTCCATTTCAGTAGTATCCCTCTGTATATTCTAGTTGGCATAAACATATAATTGTTGTAATTAATAACGTTTTATCATTTAACTTTCTTTCAAAAAGGAAAAAAAAGTAAAGCCAATCTCCAACATGCTTTTATCTTTATTACTAGCTTTAGGAGCTTAAACATCACCTTTCTTGCAACATTAATAATGCAAATTCATTTTTGTTTGTTTTTGTCTCACCTAAGACTATAATTAGAAGTAAATATTTAATGTCCAGATCAGAAAACCAAGTCCTATACTCCAGAAATTGTATTCCTTAACTATGGGAAGTTAATGTGGGAAAGATTGCATGTACTACCGTTTTTGTTTATTTAACCTTTCTTGGTTTGTCTTCATGATCAATGGATTACTTTGAACTATTCCTTAAAAAGTAATATATTCTTACAGTTTTTCTCCCTCAATTTTTAAAAATTTCTTTCTATGTGTCAGGCACAAAGAAAATGTAGGCACAAAGAAAAAAATAATGAGCAAGGTAAGATATCTTCTATTGAGGATACCTAAAATCTAGTGGTGAAAACAGCCTATTGAGGAGGAAATCACAATAACATCTAATTTAGCTATGTAGTGAGAAGCACAACATTCTGGAGGAGAGTGTATTATCAAGTCTATAGGGATCAAAAACTGTTATTTAGAGGGGAGGATCCAAGATGGTGGAATAGCATGGAAGTTTTTTTTGTGTGTGTCTTGGATCCTTTAAATACAACCATATCAACACTAAACCATCCTGCACCCCTAGAAAACTTACATGAGGATTAACACAACAATCTGCACAACCTGCACCACAGAACTCAGCAGGCACATAGTGTGGAGAGGCAAACTGGGTGAGAGAGAAGCCACGGATGGCAGGGAGATTTTTTTGCATGTGGAGAAAGGACTGAGACTGGGGGAGAATACAGGAAAAGTGTCCCCCTGAAAAGCAGCTGGTGAGAAAGTGGAAAATTGGAAACAGCTGCAGAGACTGAACTAAAGGGGAGAAAGGAGAAAGGAGAGGGTTTAAATTCCATTAACACTATAAACAGGGAGAGCACAGAGTCTGAAACACCACAGCTTGATACCTGGCAGTGCTCTGGTGAGAAAGGTGAGTCCCCAGGGGCAAAGTCCGGGAGTCATCAGGCTATGCAAGAGAAGTGGCTCCCTTGCTGGGAGAACACGTGGTAGACGCTGTGTGTCTTCTCCAAAGGCAAAGACCCCAGTGGACCCTGGAGAACAACCATATTCACTGGTGCTGGGACAAGTTCATTAAGGGTGAAGCCTGGGACCAGATGTGTGTTGTGATTTTCCATCCTCCCTGAAACGCTGCTGCTACAGGATTGCGTGAGCCTTTTCTGGGGTGGGCTGGCACCTAGCCACAGTCTCTGGATGTCGGCAGCAGCACAGTACCATGAATGTACCTGGGTGCATCTGGCATCTGGCGATTGCTAGGAGGCACCCTCCCACAGAGAGTCAGAATGGGTCAAAGCCGTATTCCTTCAGAAGTAAGGAGTCAGGAAACACAGCCACATCTGAGATAAAACTCAGGAGGGAAGTGCTGCCTGGGGCTTGGTTATGGACAGTATAAAAGCAGGGAGTGGACAGAAGCTGAAGACAAAGGACAGGTGCCTGATTGCTGTTGGGGGAGACCAGAGTTCTAATACTAGAGATCAGGGAGTTGGGTGACCATTTTCACTGCTCCCACGCATGCGCATATGCACCTACCATCGCCACAACAATCCACCCCAGTAAGCTAAGCAGCGCCATCTTGTGGAAAACAGAGCCGTTACACTAACCCCCACCCACCTGGGCCAACCTCCTTCTTATGAACACAAGTCTCACCTCCTGCTTAGTTTATGGACTATAAAGCACTTCATAGTTTGATGTCTAGGGGAAAATGAAGTCATTTCAGTCACATTTCAGTGTATTAGCTGGTCCATCTATTCAATTTTCATTCTTTTTTTTCTTTTTCATTTATTTTATTTTTCTTGAGTAGAGAAAGAGAAAAAATCATTTTTATATTCAATTTTTATTAAAATATTTTTCTTTAATTTTTTCTACTATATTATTTACTTTTGTGTAACTGTTTCCAAGTTCTATTTTACTTCCATGATTTCTTTTTATTCTATTTCAGTGTATTCATTTTTTCAAATTTTCAAATGATTTCTTTTTTTCCCCTTTTTCCCCTTTTATCTCTAATCCAGCAAGCCACTTTCAACACCCAGACAAAACACACCTAAGATCTAGCATCATTTATTTCACTTTTGTGTGTGTGTGTGTTGTTTTTAATTTTTAAATTTTAATTTATTTTAATTTAAAATTTTTAATTTTAATTTGTTTTACTGAATTAATTCCTTTTCTCCCTTCCAAATAACGAAACAAAGGAATTCACTCCAAAAGAAAGAGCAGGAAGAAATGATAGCCAGGGACTTAACCAACAGAGATACAAGCAAGATGTCTGAACCAGAATTTAGAATCATGATAATAAGAATACTAGGTGGAGTTGAAAATAGATTTGAAACCCATTCTGCAGAGATAAAAGAAGTAAAATCTAGTCAGGATGAAATAAAAATTGTAACTGAGCTACAGTCTTGAATGGATTCCAAGGCGGCAAGGATGGATGAGCCAGAGCAGAGAATCAGTGATATAGAGGACAAACTTATGGAGAATAATGAAGCAGAAAAAAAGAGGGAGGCTAAAGCAAAAAAAAAAAAACAAAAAAAAAAAAACAAACCACGATTTAAGAAATAGAGAAATCAGTGACTCATTAGAAAGGAGCACCATCAGAATCAAAGGGGCCCCAGAAGATGAAGAGAGGGAAAAACGGGTAGAAGTATTATGTGAGCAAATCATAGCAGAAAAATTTCCTAACCTGGGGAAAGACAGACATCAAAATCCAGGAAAAACAGAGGACTCCCAGTAGATTAAACAAAAACCGACCATCAACAATGCATATCATAGTCAAATTCACAAAATACTCAGGCAAGGAAAGAATCATGAGCAGAATGGGAAAAAAAATCCTTAATGTATAAGGGAAGATAGATCAGGTTTGCAGCAGACCTATCCACAGAAATTTGCCAGGCCAGAAAGGAGTAGCAGGATATATTCAATGTGCTGAATCAGAAAAATATGCAGACAAGAATTCTTAATCCAGCAAGCTGTCATTCAGAATAGAATGAGAGATTAAAAGTTTCCCAGACAAACAAAAATTGAAGGAGTTTGTGACCACTAAACCAGCCCTGCAAGAAATTTTAAGGGAGTCTCTGAGGGTAGAAAAGATCAAATAAATAAATAAATAAATACCAAAAGCAACTAAGTACCACAAAACACCACCAGATACTCCAACAGTACAGGCAACATAATGACAATAAATTCATATTTTTCAGTACTCACTCTAAATGTCAATGGACTAAATGCTACAATCAAAAGGCATAGGGTAACAGAATGGATAAGAAAACAAGATCCATCCATATGCTGTTTACAAGACACCCAGTTTAGACCTAACGACACATTCAGATTGAAAGTAAGGGGATGGAAAAGCATCTATCATGCTAATGGTCAACAAAAGAAAGCCAGAGTAGCCATACTTACATCAGACAATCCAGACTTTAAAATAAAGACTGTAACAAGAGATGAAGAAGGGCATTATACCATAATTAAGGGGTCTATTGACCAAGAAGACCTAACAATTGTGAACATTTATGCACCAAATGTGAAAGCACCCAAATATATGTCAATTGATTACAAACATAAAGAAACTCATTGATAGTAATACCATAATAGTAGGGGACTTCATCACCCCACTTACAGCAATGGACAGATTATCTAATCAGAGAATCAACAGGAAAACAATGGCTTTGAATGATACACTGGACCAGATGGCCTAAACAGATATATTCAGAATATTTCATCCTAAAGCAGTGGAATATACATTCTTTTCCAGTGCACATGGAATATTCTCCAGAATAGAACACATACTGGGACACAAATTAGCCCTCATCAAATACAAAAAGATGAAGATCATACCCTGGATATTTTCAGATGACAACGCTATGAAACTGGAAATCAATGACAAGAAAAAAAAATTGTAAAGTTACGAAGTACTTGGAGACTAAAGAACGTCCTATTAATGAATGAATGGGCTAACCAAGAAGTTAAACAGGAAATTAAAAAGTACCTGGAAATCAATGAAAATTATAACACCACAACCCAAAACCTCTGGGATGCAGCAAAGGCCGTCATAAGAGGAAAGTGTAGAGCAATGCAGACCTTCCTAAAGAAGGAAGAAAGGTCTCAGATACACAACCTAACCTTACACCTTAAAGACCTGGAAATATAACAGCAAATAAAAGCCAAAACCCACAGAAGACAATATAATAATAAAGATTAGAGCAGAAAATAATGCTACTGAAACCAGTAGAACAGATCAATGAAAGCAGAAGCTTGTTCTTTGAAAGCATTAACAAAGTTGATAAACCACTAGTAAGTTTGATCAAAAAGAAAAAGGAAAGGATCCAAGTAAATAAAATCAAGAATGAAAGAGAGGAGATCACAACCAACACAGCAGAAATAAAAACAATAATAAGATAATATTATGAACAATTATATGCCAATTAAATGGGCAATATTGAAGAAATGGACAAATTCCTAGGACCATATACAGTACTAAAACTGAAACAGGAAGAAATGGAAAATTTGAACAGACCGATAACCAGTAAAGAAATTGAATGAATAATCAAAACTCTCCCACAAAGCAAGAGTCCAGGGCCAGATGGCTTTTCAGGAAAATTATACCAAACATTTAAGGAACGGTTAACTCCTATTCTCTTAAAGTTGCTCTACAAATATAAATGGAAGGAAAATTTCCAGACTCTTTCTCTGAAGCCAGCATTACCTTGATACCAAAACCAGACAGAGACCCCACTAAAAAGGAGAACTATAGACCAATTTCCCTGATGAACATGGATGCAAAAATCCTCAACAAGATATTAGCCAACCAGATCCAACAAAACATTAAAAAAATTGTTCACCACGTCCAAGTGGGATTTATACTTGGGATGCAGGGCTGGCTCAATATCCACAAAATCATCAATGTGATTCATCACATCAATAAAAGAAAGGACAAAACCAAATGTTCCTCTCAATAGTTGCAGATAAAGCATTTGACAACATACAGCATCCTTTCTTGATAAAAACTCTCAAGAAAGTAGGGATAGAAGGAGCATGCCTTGAGATCATGAAAGCCATATATGAATGACTCAATGGGGGAAAACTGAGAGCTTTCCCCCTAAGGTCAGGAACAAGACAGGGATGTCCACTCTCGCCACTGTTATTCAACATAGTATTGGAAGTCTTAGACTCAACAATGAGACAACAGAAAGGAATAAAAGGCATCCACATCAGCCAGGAGGAGGTCAAACTTTCACTCTTTCAGATGACGTGGTACTTTATATGGAAAACCCAAAAGATTCCACCAAAGAACTGCTAGAATGGATCCATGAATTCAGCAAATTTGCAAGATATAAAATCAATGCACAGATATCTGTTGCATTCCTATACTCCAAAAATGAAAGAGACAGAAAGAGACAAGAAACAGAAAGAGAAATCAAGGAATCAATCCCATTTACAATTGCACCAAAAAACAATAAAATACCCAGGAATAAATCTAACCAAAAATGTGAAAAATCTATACACTGAAAACTATAGAAAGCTTATGAAAGAAATTGAAGAAGACAGAAAAAAAATGGAAAAAAGATTCCATGCTCCTGGATAGGAAGAACAAATGTTAAAATGTCAATACTACCCAAAGCAGTCTACATATTCAATGCTATCCCTATCAAAATAACACCAGCATTCTTCACAGAGCTAGAACAAACAATCCTAAAATTTGTATGGAACCATAAAAAACCCTGAATCACCAAGCAATCTTATAAAAACAAAACAAAACAAAGCAGGAGACATCACGATCCTGGACTTCAAGCTGTATTTCAAAGCTGTAATCATCAAGACAGTATGGTACTGGCACAAAAACAGCCACTCATATAAATGGAACACAATAGAAAACCCATAAATGGACTCAAAAACATATGGCCAACTAATGTTGACAAAGAAGGAAAGAATATCAAAAGAAAAAATATTCTTTTCAGCAAGCAGTGCTGGGAAAACTGGACAGCAACATGCAGAAGAATGAACCTGGACAACTTTCTTTCACCACACACAAAAATACACTCAATAGAGATGAAAGACCTAAATGTGAGACAGGAAGCCATCAAAATCCTCAAGGAGAAAGCAGACAAAAACCTCTTTGATCTTGGCCTCAGCAACTTCTTACTCAACACATCTCCAGAGGCAAGGGAAACAATAGCAAAAACGCACTACTGGGACCTCATCAAAATAAAAAGCTTCTGCACAGCAAAGGAAACAATCAGCAAAACTAAAAGTCAACGGATGGAATGGTAGAAGATATTTGCAAATGACATATCAGATAAAGGATTATTATCCAAAATCTATACAGAACTTATCAAACTCAACATTCAAAAAAAAAAAAAAACAAATAAACAAATAACCCACTGAAGAAATGGGAAAAATACGTGAATAGACCCTTCTCCAAAGAAAACATCCAGATGACCAACCGAAACATGAAAAATGCTCAACATCTCTCATCATCAAGGAAATGCAAATCAAAACCACAATGAGGTACCACCTCACACCTGTCATAATGGCTAGGGTAACAACTCAGGCAACATCAGATGATAGCCAGGATGTGGAGAGAGAGCATCTCTTTGGCACTGCTGGTGGGAATGCAAACTGGTGCAGCCCCCTGGAAAACAGTATGGAGGTTTCTCAAAAAATTAAAAATAGAACTACCTTATGACCCAGAAATTGCACTACTAAGTATTTATCCAAGGGATACAGATATGCTGTGTCGAAGGGGCACATGCACCCCGATGTTTATAGCAGCAGTTTCAACAATAGGCAAAGTATGGAAAGAGCTAAAACATACATCAATGGATGAGTGGATAAAGAAGTGGTATATATATTTTTTGTGTGAAAAAATATATTTTGAGTGATATATATATGTATATATATATATATATATATATATATATTACTCAAAAAGAATGAAATCTTGCCATTTCCAGCTATGTGGATGGAACTAGAGGGCATTAAGCTCAGCGAAATTAGTCAGTAAAAGACAGATATCATATAACTTCACTCATATGAGGACGTTAGGACAGAGAACAGATGAATACAAAGTAAGGGAAGCAAAAATAATATAAAAACAGGGAGGGGGATAAAACATAAGAGACTCTTAAATATAGAGAACGAAGTTTACTGGAGGGGTTGTGGAAGGGTGGATGGGCTATATGGATAAGGGGCATTTAGGAATTTACTCATGAAATAATTATTGCACTATATGCTAATTAATTTAGATGTAAATTAAAAAAAATACAATTAACATTAAAAAAACTGTTCTTTAGAAGAAAATTATAAACTGAGTTGGTTTGGCAAAGATGAGTTAAGCATGTTACATAGGCATTAGAGGGAGAACCTTTGACGTTTGGTGCAGTTTTGTACAGGACAGTTTGCTTCTCCTGAGTCTTAGTTACTTTATCTATAAAAGTGGTATATGCATATCTACTGTACACTTGTGAAGATCATATACATAAATGATATGAAAATGTCTTGGAAAGTAAAGGATTAAATGATATGTGGAATTAATTATGCTCCCTCAAAACTCTTTTCTTCCTTTCTCTTTCTTGATATGTACCATTTCAGGTTTCCAGTTTTTTAGGAACTTTGTCTTGCTGGTGTATACCTTGCTATTCTGATAAATAGTCCCATACTAGTGTGTTAATTGATGGTGGTGGATATATTTTTTTCTTGGAGTATTTTAGCAGAAGCATCGTGAAACACTTCCTTAGTCAAAAGTTGTAACTCTAATTGTGAGAATTACTGGCATTTGTGCAGTGTAATGGGAAAAATATTTTATTCCGTGGCAAGATGGTCTACTAAGGGTTCCTTAATTTCAAGTAGAGGACCATCTATTGTGCCCACTATAGAGCCAGTTTGGGGCATACAAAAAGATTTTGTTTCAATCATAATCTCATTTGATATTCATAGTAACCCCTGGAAGAGGAAAGACCAGAATTATAGCTAGTAAGTGAGAGAATAAAAAACTGGAATCCAGGTCTTCTGAATCCAGGTATTGTTCTTTCCACTGTAACAGTGGTTTTGAAACATTTTATTTGCTCAAATAAAATCTATAACAAAACCTGAAGATAAAAAACAAGATACAGGAGTTGGTTGGGTGCTGTCCGTGGCATCGTTGGAGTCTGAATCTTGAACTCCTGAGAAGAGCATCTGGGCTTCAACTTTCTTACAAGAGATTCCAGTAAAACGTGGAAAAAGAGTGGTGAGAGGAATGTCCTTTCTCTTTTTAACCAGGGTATAATAAGACTCACTAGAAGCCACTGCACGGTATTTTGGACCTGAGGAAAATGGTGGCGTAGGAGGAAGCTGGACTCACCGCATCGTGCTGATCACTTAGATTCCACCTACACCTGCCTAAATAACCCAGAAAACCGCCAGAAGACTAGCAGAACAGAGTCTCCGGAGCCAAGCACAGACAAGAGGCCCATGGAAGAGGGACTACTCCCGAAGCGGATCTCCAAAGTAAAAGCGAGCTGAGCCTGCCCCTCCTGCCCCTGTGCACCTTGCACATCCACCCCAGCTAATACGCCAGATCCCCAGCACCACAAGCCTGGCAGTGTGCAAGTAGCCCAGATGGGCCATGCCACCCCACAGTGAATCCCACCCTTAGGAGAGGGGAAGAGAAGGCACACACCAGTCTGACTGTGGCCCCAGCAGTGGGCTAGGGGCAGACATCAGGTCTGACTGCGGCCCCACCCACCAACGCAAGTTACTCAAGACAGCACAGGGGAAGTGCCCCATGGTTCTGCACCACTCCAGGGACTATCCAAAATGACGAAACGGAAGAATTCCCCTCAAAAAAAAAAAAAAAAACCCAGGAAATAACGACAGCTAACGAACTGATCAAAAACGATTTAAACAATATAACAGAAAGTGAATTTAGAATAATAGTCATAAAATTAATCGCTGGGCTTGGAAACAGTATAAAGGACAGCAGAAAATCTCTTGCTACAGAGATCAAGGGAATAAGGAACTGCCAGGAGGAGCTTAAAAATGCTATTAATTAGCTGCAAAATAAAATGGAGATGGCCATGGCTCGGATTGAAGAGGCAGAGGAGAGAATAGGTGAACTAAAAGATAAAATTATGGAAAAAGAAGAAGCTGAGAAAAAGAGAGATAAAAAAAAATCCAGGAGTATGAGGGGAAAATTAGAGAACAAAGTGATGCACTAAAGAGAAATAATCTATGCATAATTGGTATTCCAGAGGAGGAAGAGAGAGGGAAAAGTGCTGAAGGTGTACTTGAAGCAATCATAGATGACTACTTCCCTGATCTGGGGAAGGAAAAAGGCATTGAAATCCAAGAGGCACAGAGAACTCCCTTCAGACATGACTTAAATCGATCTTCTGCACGACATATCATAGTGAAACCGGCAAAATACAAGGATAAAGAGAAAATTCTGAAAGCAGCTAGGGATCAATGTGCCCTAACATATAAAGGGAGACCTATAAGACTCGTGACCAATCTCTCTACTGAAACTTGGCAGGCCAGAAAGGAAAGGCAGGAGATTTTCAAGTGATGAACAGAAAAAATATGCAGCCGAGATTCCGTTATACAGCAAGTCTGTCTTTTAGAATAGAAGGAGAGATAAAGGTCTTCCCAAACAAACAAAAACTGAAGGAATTCGTCACCACTAAACCAGCCCTACAAGAGATCCTAAGGGGAATCCTGTGAGACAAAGTACCAGAGACATCGCTACAAGCATGAAACCTACGAACATCACAATGACTCTAAACCCATATCTTTCTATAATAACACTGAATGTAAATGGACTAAATGTGTCAACCAAAGACATAGGGTATCAGAATGGATAAAAAAAAAACAACACCCATCTAATTGCTGTCTACAAGAGGCTCATTTTAGATCTGAGGACACCTTCAGATTGAGAGTGAGGGGATAGAGTACTATTTATCATGCCACTGGAAGCCAAAAGAAAGCTGGAGTAGCCATACTTATATCAGACAAACTAGACTTTAAATTAAAAGCTGTAACAAGAGATGAAGAAGGGCATTATATAATAATCACAGGGTCTATCCATCAGGAAGAGCTAACAATTATAAATGTCAATGTGCCGAATACAGGAGCCCCCAGATATATAAAACAATTACTCACAAACATAAGGAACCTTATTGATAAGAATGTGGTAATTTCAGGGGACTTTCACACTCCACTTACAGAAATGGATAGATCATCTAGACACACGGTCAATAAAGAAACAAGGGCCCTGAATGATACATTGGATCAGATGGACTTGACAGATATATTTAGAAGTCTGCATCCCAAAACAACAGAATATACTTTCTTCTCGAGTGCACATGGAACATTCTCCAAGATAGATCACATACTGGATCACAAAACAGCCCTTTATAAGTATACAAGAATTGAAATCATACCATGCATACTTTCAGACCACAATGCAATGAAGCTTGAAATCAACCACAGGAAAAAGTCTGGAAAACCTCCAAAAGCATGGAGGTTAAAGAACACCCTACCAAAGAATGAATGGGTCAACCAGGCAATTAGAGAAGGAATTAAAATTATATGGAAACAAACGAAAATGAAAATACAATCCAAACACTTTGGGATGCAGCGAAGGCAGTCCTGAGAGGAAAATACATCGCAATCCAGGCCTATCTGAAAAAACAAGAAAAATCCCAAATACAAAATCTAACACCACACCTAAAGAAAATAGAAGCAGAACAGCAAAGACAGCCTAAACCCAGCAGCAGAAGAGAAATAATAAAGATCAGAGCAGAAATAAACAATATAGAATCTATAAAACTGTAGAGCAGATCAATGAAACCAAGAGTTGTTTTTTTGAAAAAAATAAACAAAATTGATAAACCTCTAGCCAGGCTTCTCAAAAAGAAAAGGGACATGACCTAAATAGATAAAATCATGAATGAAAATGGAATTATTACAACCAATCCCTCAGAAATACAAGCATTTATCAGGGAATACTATGAAAAATTATATGCCAACAAAGTGGACAACCTGGAAGAAATGGACAAATTCCTAAACACCCACATGCTTCCAAAACTCAATCAGGAGGAAATAGAAAGCTTGAACAGACCCATAACCAGCGAAGAAATTGAATTCGTTATCAAAAATCTCCCAACAAATAAGATTCCAGGACCAGATGGCTTCCCAGGGGAGTTCTACCAGATGTTTAAAGCAGAAATAAAACCTATCCTTCTCAAGGTATTCCAAAAAATAGAAAGGGAAGGAAAATTTCCAGACTAATTCTATGAAGCCAGTATTATTTTGATTCCTAAACCAGACAGAGACCCAATAGAAAAAGAGAACTACAGGCCAAGATCCCTGATGAATACGGATGCAAAAATTCTCAATAAGATACTAGCAAATCGAATTCAACAATATATAAAAAGAGTTATTCACCATGATCAAGTAGGATTCATTCCTAGGCTGCAGGGCTGGTTCAACATTCGCAAATCAATCAACGTGATATATCACATTAATAAAAGAAAAGATAAGAACCATATGATACTGTCAATTGATGCAGAAAAGGCCTTTGACAAAATTCAGCAACGTTTCTTAATAAAAACCCTAGAGAAAGTTGGGATAGAAGGAACATACTTAAAGATCATCAAAGCCATTTAGGAAAAGCCCACAGCTAACATCATCCTCAATGGGAAAAAACTGAGAGCTTTTTCCTGAGATCAGGAACATGACAGGGATGTTCACTCTCAATGCTCTTGTTTCACATAGTGCTGGAAGTGCTAGCATCAGCAATCAGACAACAAAAGGAAATCAAAGGCATCAAAATTGGCAAAGATGATGCTAAGCTTTGACTTGTTGCAGATGACATGATACTATACATGGAAAATCCGATAGACTCCATCAAGAGTCTGCTAGAACTGATACATGAATTTAACAAAGTTGCAGGATACAAAATCAATGTACAGAAATCAGTTGCATTCTTATACACTAATAGTGAAGCAACAGAAAGACAAATAAAGAAAATTATCCCATTCGCAATTACACCAAGAAGCATAAAATACCTAGGAATAAATCTAACCAAAGATGTAAAAGATCTGTATGCTGAAAACTATAGAAAGCTTATGAAGGAAATTGAAGAAGAAATAAAGAAATGGAAAAACATTCCGTGCCCATGGATTGGAAAACAAATATTGTCAAAATGTCAATACTACCCAAAGTTATCTACACATTCAATGCAATCCCAATCAAAATTGCACCAGCATTCTTCTCGAAGCTAGAACAAACAATCCTAAAATTCATATGGAACCACAAATGGCCCCAAATAGCCAAAGTAATTTTGAAGAAGAAGACCAAAGCAGGAGGCATCACAATCCCAGACTTTAGCCTCTACTACAAAGCTGTAATCATCAAGACAGCAGGGTTTTGGCACAAAAACAGACACATAGACCAATAGAATAGAATACAAACCCCAGAACTAGATCCACAAATGTATGGCCAACTAATCTTTGACAAAGCAGGAAAGAACATCCAATGGAAAAAAGACAGTCTCTTTAACAAATGGTGCTGGGAGAACTGGACAACAACATGCAGAAGGTTGAAACTAGACCACTTTCTCACACCATTCACAAAAAGAAACTCGAAATGGATAAAGGACCTGAATGTGAGACAGGAAACCATAAAAACACTAGAGGAGAAAGCAGGAAAAGACCTCTCTGACCTCAGCCGTAGCAATTTCTTACTTGACACATCCTCCAAGGCAAGGGAATTAAAAGCAAAAATGAACTACTGGGACCTTTTGAAGATAAAACGCTTCTGTACAGCAAAGGAAACAACCAACAAAACTAAAAGGCAACCAACGGAATGGGAAAAGATATTTTCAAATGACATATCGGACAAAGGGCTAGTATCCAAAATCTATAAAGAGTTCACCAAACTCCACACCTGAAAAACAAATAACCCAGTGAAGAAATGGGCAGAAAACATGAATAGACACTTCACTAAAGAAGACATCCGGATGGCCAACAGGCACATGAAGAGATGCTCAACGTCGCTCCTCATCAGGGAAATACAAATCAAAACCACTCAGATATCACCTCACACCAGTCAGAGTGGCCAAAATGAACAAATCAGGAGACTATAGATGCTGGAGAGGATGTGGAGAAACGGGAACCCTCTTGCGCGTTTGGTGGGAATGCAAATTGGTGCAGCTCCTCTGGAAAACAGTGTGGAGGTTCCTCAAAAAATTAAAAATAGACCTACCCTATGACCCAGCAGTAGCACTCCTAGGAATTTACCCAAGGGATACAGGAGTACTGATGCACAGGGGCACTTGTACCCCAATGTTTATAGCGGCACTCTCAACAATAGCCAAATTATGGAAAGAGCCTAAATGTCCATCAACTGATGAATGGATAAAGAAATTGTGGTTTATATACACAATGGGGTACTACATGGCCATGAGAAAGAATGAAACATGGCCCTTTGCAGCAACGTGGATGGAACTGAAGAGTGTGATGCTAAGTGAAATAAGCCATACAGAGAAAGACAGATACCATATGGTTTCACTCTTATGTGGATCCTGAGAAACTTAACAGAAACCCATGGGGAGGGGAAGGAAAAAAAAAAAGAGGTTAGAGTGGGAGAGAGCCAAAACATAAGAGACTCTTAAAATCTGAGAACAAACTGAGGCTTTATGGGGGGTGGGAGAGAGGGGAGGGTGGGTGATGGGTGTTGAGGAGGGCACCTTTTGGGATGAGCACTGGGTGTTGTATGGAAACCAATTTGACAATAAATTTCATATATTGAAAAAAAAAGAAAAAAAGAAAAAAAAAACAAGATACAAAGATACTTATTTGAAAGATGAATTTGCGTGCTCAGAGCCCTAACTTCTCATTAACTCCTTTCACAATCTTAAAAGACTTTCTAAAAACTGCATAATAACCTTGACAACCGGTGTACAACATTATGCTGCTGTACAACTCACTGAGTATTTCCAAGATGTCCTCCCTTATTAATGGACTTCTATGTCATGTCTAGATAAACTCCATAAAGTAGATAAAAACTCCAGAGAGTTTGAATACATCCTTCCTTGTTTTTTCACACTTAAAGTAATATATTAATTTATTCAACAAATAATTATTTAAAACTTACTCTGAGCCAGACATTTCTTCCAGTCATTGAGAATACATCACTGGACAAAACAGTCAAAAATCTATGTCCTCACAAGCCTCACATTCTAATTTATGCTATATTGTTTAAGGGGATGGACGGGGTCAAAATTATCTTCATTTTTAAAGATCACATTAAAAAAATAAGTTATTTATTTATTTTGAGAGAGAGAGACAGAGACAGAGACAGAGAGAGAGAGAGAATCCCAAGCAGGCTCCATTCTGTCAGCGCAGAGTGCAAGGTGAGTCTCTATCTCACAAACTGTGACATATGACCTGAGTCAAAATCAGGAGTTGGATGCTTAACCAAATGAGCCAGCTAGGCATTCCAAAATTATCTGCATCTTAACCCCAACTCTGCCAGCTAATATTTTTATCGTGTTATTAATGTTACTGTATCTATTTATGGTCTTTTACTTCATTTGCACAATAGACGTGTTAATAGAGTACAACCTCACAATGATTATGAGGATTAGAGTGTTAATACTTATAAAACAGAGCACACAAGAAGCAATATATATGTATGTTAAAAAAAAGTGAGAGGATACAGACAGAAAATGAGTACATAAAACCAATTGGATGACAGATGGTTTGAGGACCACGGAGAAAAATAAGGCAAGGAAGACATAAATATTCCTGTAACATTCTAGGGGACAGCAAGGAGGTTATTGTGGTTGGAGTAAATTGAGGAATAAGGGAAGACAGTAAGGCCTTTGATATTTCAGATTTTTGCTCAAAGTCGATTGTTCTGGGGTGCCTGGCTGGCTCAGTCAGCAGAACATATGAATCTTGATCTCAGGGTCATGAGTTCAAGTCCCACGTTGGGTGTGGAGCCTACTTAAATTTGTTTTTAATTAAAAAATATTTTAAAGTGGATTGCTCTATGGCAATAGATGCATACTCTTTAAGAAAGCAGTTTGCATCAACAGTGGGAAACAGTAGAAGTTATAAGCTGCCAAGATATTGGTAACCACTATTAAATAACTGAAAATTTCCTTGAGGAGCGAGAAGATGGTGTTCTTCTTTAAGAGAATAATAGAAACTGACTTTCTGATTAGGAGTGGTGGTGGAAGGGGGAGTAAGAGATGTCACAGATACTTTTCTTTGCCTCTAGTTTTCCTCTTCTAATATGAAGGTCTACTTCAGTTGATGTTATGACACAGAGAGTTTCAAAAATAATTTGTTCTGTGTAAGTAATCCATCATTTGTAGTGGAGTGCTCCCCTTCCCAAATAGACCTGATCTAAGTTTGAACATGTGCACCAGCAGATATAGGAAAGATTTGACTCTCAGATAAGTTAGAATAGTTATAATGAGTTGGAAAGAAATATTTTATGTAACATGTGGCAAACACCAGATTTAGATTAAGTTGTGAGTGGCATATTAAAGATTAGTAAGAAAAGTAACATATTGTATATAAGTGAATATGTCTTTAAAAGCATGCATTACCTAGCCTTTCTTTTATATTTTAGTGTTTCATATTAGTTCTGCAATATTAAAAACCAGGATAATTGACTTTATGTTTCCATGACTATTTATCTATAGATACAGACATAGATATCAATTAATCATGTATATATTTTTTAATGAAGTGTTTGGAACAGTAATTGAACATGTATTCAACAAATACATACTTGTTAAACATCTTCTATGAGCCAGACACTGTTCTAGATATTGAAATTGGAGCAGTAAGCAAAACAGGCAAGATCTCTGCTCTGATGGGGCACCTGGTGAGGGAGGCAGATTTGAAACAACCTGAGTAAGATATATATATTGTGATAGTTTCTAGTACTACTTTGTTATTATTATACCAAGTAGTCCTTAAAGTAGTCCACATTTACCAAAGATTGAGTGATAAAGGGAAGAATTGGACTCCTGAGTGATAAATTTACAAAAATAAAATAAAAAATAATAATATGCATGTCAAAACTATCAAAAGTACTATTGATTGGTTCAGACACCAGTTGACAAATACTTTATTATCCACCTAAGGGAATTTAAAGTTGTTTCTGTTGACAGTAAGGATCATCTAGGTTTTTCTTGGTTTCTGTAGTTTGGTAAGTGAACATACAAAGGCTCCAAAGGGGAAAGAAATGTAGAGGAATCCCATGGCATCAAGGCCACATGGGACTTTTTAAAGATCATCTCTAGCAAGTATGTAAGCTTCAAACTTTGAAATCACTGATGGGTCTTACAAGATTGGTTGAACACAGTGTTTTTTGTTCAGCCCTGCTCCCACCTCATTTTGAAAGCCATTTCTTATAATTCTAAGAATTGGTTCTTTTGTGTGGCACACTTCAAATCAGATTTTGACAGAATTACTTGAATTACTTGAATCTGGAGAATTGAAAGTTTTTTAATAAGCTTTTTGAAAATTCTTTTGCTAAAATCACATGTTACAATTTGCCCAGAGAAGGTAGGACCAAAACAGAAAAAAAACTTGATGACAGTGACATGAGTCACAGACTTGGTAAAATGTCATACTTAAAAGATAATGTATTCTTAAAACCATTAAGACAATATTCAGAACAGCTTTCATGGAGCTTTGTTGCCTAATTGCTCAGGCCTTGTCATATTCATCCTATTTTGTATGTATAATCAGCCTACCAAGTTAAACTAGTCAATGTGTTGGCTCAGTGAAAGGTGAAAAAGACAGAAATACAAAATTCCAACAATTTTTCAAAGTCATAGTTGCATTAATTCTTCATTGAAAACAATGAAATTTTATCTGCTTAAGAAACACCATCTCTATCACCGTAGCAGAATCATTGTTGTAGTGGACCATGTAGATTCAGGCAATCATTTCCTTGAAACAGCTCCATGAATTTAAATTAAGTGACAGAATCATAATGGATAAAATTTTACATTGCTGCAACATCCAAATATGGGCTTGAATTTTGTATACTTTTAATTTCATTTTTCTAGTAATTTGTTTGTAATGTATTTTACAAAAGTATCTTTGCAATAGATTGGATATATATTTTTAAAGGAATATCCATCACTGCCTGCTCATATAAAAAGTTATGGATTTTTTTTTAAAGTCTGTGCATCTATGGAAGTGGAAGTGTCATCAAGTGCATAACTTCTTTACACGCAAAACTTTTCTTATTCACCTATTCTGTGCCTGGTACTGAGAATATAAAAATAAATATACACAGTAATTTACCACTTAGTCTTATAGATTTGTTACTGAACTTGTGGCACTGTAGACTTCACCAGATAACTGTACAACTCACTGAGTATTTCCAAGGTGTCCTCCACCAGCACTGTAGACTTCACCAGATAACTAACTAGAAATGCCAAATCTCAGACCCAATTCCAGAACTTTTAGAACTTGCATGTTAACAAGAGTCCCATTCATATTCTTATGATTATTACAATTGGATAAACACTAATCAAATGCATTCTATCAGTGTTACTCATTAAGTGTTTGAGGCCTGGAGGTGGTTTGGGAACTGGTCAATGGCAAGATAAAAATGGAAATTAAAGAAAAGTATTTAGAAATTTTTATGGCAATTTGACATTGCTACAACATACAAATGTGATCAGTGGACTTGAATTTTATTTGCTTTTTAAATTTCACATTTCTAGTAATTTATTTTATTTAACAAAAGTACATTTTTGTCGCAGATTGTATAGGTCCTTTGCCAGAGTTAGAGAAGCACAATGGTAGATCATTTGATCATTTAGATGTTTAGGGCATATGAAAATCTCAGTTGTTCACAAACATATTCTTATAGTCATGAAACTAGTTGCATTACTGTTCAGAAATTTTATTCAAAGTATTTTCTTTTGCATAAGGGAAACAAGCTTTACCAAAAACAGTTTGTGGAAAATTCTTTGCTACAAAGCAATTTGTGGAAGTTGCAAGTTTAAAAACAAAGCTAAGGTTTTGATAAGAACTATGATTTTGTGAAAACAATTTCTTAACTACAAAGTAAAAATGGAAATTATTTTCCTTATGAGTGGAAAGAATCTAATCATAAAGGTGCATTGAGATTATTGTGTCAATGAGCTTTCTTCTCTGGCTGAGTGAAGAGGAGCTAAGGCAATTTTAACACATGGGTTCTAAAACTTACAACATTATCATTTCAGTAGTAAGTATGCTATGAAAGGGTGTAATCATAGTTAAGATGATGTGCTAGAAATTGAGAAATCAAGCCAGTCTGAATTTACACATGAACCAAACTGTCACTAGTAAGAAGGATCTTATGGCTAGGCAGGGGGGATATACATTGAAGAGATATGTAAATAATTATTTAATTGCATTTGGTGAAGGAAAATTACAGAGTCGTGAAAATATATAATTGTATGTATACTTCAGTTTGGAGTAGTAAAGGAAGACTTCTCTCTAAAGAAGTCACATTTGAGCTGAGGCTGAAAGGGTAATCTGAAATTAGATGAAAGGAGAAAGACATTATTAAGTAAAAGGAAATAGTATTTGTGAGGACCTTGAGACAAGAAGGTATTTCCATGGAGAAAAGGGGAATGCCTGATATATGGCAATTAAGAGAAAATAGTGGTAGATGAGAACACCAAGATGCTGAGACCATGAATGCTTTGGAAGGTAATAGTCAGTCACTATTTTGAACTTTATCCAAAGAGGAATGAGAAGGCATTAAAGGTGGGAGGCATGGGCCTCCCGGGTGGCTCAGTCAGTTGAGCGACTGACTTCATCTCAGGTCATGATCTCACAGTTCATGAGTTCAAGTCCCGCATCAGGCTCTGTGCTGACAGCTTGGAGCCTGGAGCATGCTTCAGATTCTGTGTCTCCCTCTCTCTCTGTCCCTCCCCCACTCATGCTCTCTCTCTCTTTCTCAAAAATAAATAATTAAATATTAAAAAATTAAAGCTGGGAGGCGGAATAGTGACATGATTAAAAGTTAGCTTTTGGAGGATCAGCTCAATTGCTTTCAAGAGAATTGATACAAGAGGTCTTGAACAGCTGGAGGTAGTATTCATAGGAATTTAAAAATGAGAATGGGTCATTTTAACCAAACTCTAGGAAAAGACTCCTAGTGGATACAGTTAAGGTTTGTTTCAGTTAAGAGACAGATCTTTTTCTTTTTTTTTTTCTTAAAGTCAGTATTTGGTTTATAAGTCAGTATTTGACTTTATAGGTAGTTATTTTTAATTAGTTATTTTAATAGCATATTGTAAGATAATCTGAATTAATATAGATTTAGATACAATTAATACATGACATGGATAATAGGCTAGGTTACTCAGAACAATAAAAATCCCAATAAGACTTTCTAAAAGTGTTACAATAAAGAACATTTAAAAAATATTAAAATTATTAAAGAGCAGACAAGAAAGCAATGAAAAAGACAAAATCTAATGTACAAAGAGAACCCAGATAATAAAAAAGAACACTGAAGCTATTTTTCCTCCCTCTGAGGGATTTGCCTGTCCTAGTGAACTTGAGCTTCTAAGAAAAGTAAAAGTCCAGTACCTTACTACTTTAGAGGATATGGTAAGATAATGTTTTACCAATAAAATCTGAATTCCAAAAATCTATACCCTGAGGGTAAAAGTTCCTGAAAATAAACCCATTACCCATTTCTCAGAAAAGCACCTTTTTTTTCCCCCCTTGGTACCCAGATAATCAGGTTGACAGGGGTTGGGAGAAGGCATCCCTGAGAAGTTATAAGTATAACTCCTGTGGATTTATAGCCCAAATTCAAATCACCAAAGTGGGTAAAGAAAATAACAGGTTATAAACCAAGTAATATAATTCATGTTTAACACAATAAAATGCCACAAGGAGCAAGATATTTTTCATGTTACATTTTTTTAATGTTTCAAGTTTTTATTTCAATTCTAGTTAGTTAACATATGGTATAATATTGTTTTCAGTATTGGAATTTAGCGATTCATCATTTACGTATAACACCCAGTGCTCATCACAACAGGTGCCCTCCTTAATACCTATCACCCATTTAGCCCATACCCCTGTCCACCTCCCCTCCAGCAACCCTCAGGTTTTTCTCTATAGTTAGGAGCCTTTTTCATGGTTTGCCTCCCTCTCTTTTTTAATTTTTCTTTACCCTATGTTCATCTGTTTTGGTTCTTAGATTCACATGAGTGAAATCATATAGTATTTGTCTTTCTCTGCCCGACATATTTCACTTACCATAATACACTCTAGCTCCATACATCTTTGCAAATGGAAAAAAAATCATTCTTTTTTATGGATGAGTAATATCTATATCTGTATCTATATCTATATCTCCTTCTCTATCTATATCATCTATCTATATCATCATATCTATCTATCTATCTATCTATCTATCTATCCATCTATCCATCATCTATGTATAATGGCAGCATGTACAACTTGCCTTGCAAGAGATTGTTCGTTTATGAGATTAAAATTTATTAGGTATGTTTGCTCATCTTGAGGAACTCTTGCAGAACAAGTTATTCACAATCCCTCCAATTCATCAGTTGATGGAAATTTTGGGATCTTTCCATAATTTGGCTATTGTTGATAATGCTGCTATAAACATTGGGTTACATGTACCCCTTTGAATCTGTATTTTTGTATCCTTTTGGTAAATGCCTAGTAGTGCAGTTGCTGGGTCATAGGATAGTTCTATTTTCATGTTTTTGAGGAACCTCCACACGGTTTTCCCGAGTGTGCACCAGTTTGCATCCCCACAGAGTGCAAGAGGGTTCCTTTTTCTTCACATCCACACCAACACCTGTTTCTTGTGTTGTTAATTTTAGACATTCGGATTGGTGTGAGGTGGTATCTCATCATATTTTTGATTTGTATTTTCCTGATTATGAGTGATGCTGAGCATCTTTTCATGGATCTGTTAGGCATCTGGATGTCTTCTTTGGAAAAATGTCTGTTCATGGCTTCTGCCCATTTCTTAACTGGATTATTATTTTTGGGTATTGAATTTGGTAAGTTCTTTATAGATTTTGGGTATGAACCCTTTATCTGATATGTCATTTACAAATATTTTCTCCCATTCTGTAGCTTGCCCTTTATTTTGTTGTTTTCTTCACTCTGCAGAAGCTTTTATTTTTTTTATTTTTTAAAATTTACATCCAAATTAGTGAGCATATAGTGCAACAATGATTTCAGGAGTAGATTCTTTAGCGCCCCTTACTCATTTAGCCCATCCCCCCTCCCACAACCCCTCTAGTAACCCTCAGTTTGTTCTCTATATTGATGAGTCTCTTCTGTTTTGTCCCCCTCCCTGTTTTTATATTATTTTTGTTTCCCTTCCCGTATGTTCATCTGTTTTGTCTCTTAAAGTTCTCATATGAGTGAAGTCATATGATGTTTGTCTTTCTCTGACGGACTCACTTCACTTAGCATAATACCTTCCAGTTCCATCCACATAGTTGCAAATGGCAAGATTTCATTCTTTTTGATTGCCAAGTAATGCTCCATTGTATATCTATACCACATCTTCTTTATCCATTCATCCATCGATGGACTTTTGGGTTCTTTGCCTACTTTGGCTATTGTTGATAGTGCTGCTATAAACATGGGGGTGCATGTGTCCCTTCGAAACAGCACACATGTATCCCATGGATAAATGCCTAGTAGTGCAATTGCTGGGTTGTAGGGTAGTTCTATTTTTAGTTTTTTGAGGAATATCCATACTGTTTTCCAGATTAGCTGCACCAGCTTGCATTCCCATGCAGAAGCTTTTTATCTTGGTCAAATCACAAAAGTTTATTTTTTCTATGTTTCCCTTGTCTCCAGAGACATGTCTAGTAAGAATTTGCATGGTCAGTGTCAAAGAGTTTGTTGCCTGTGTTCTCTCGAAGATTTTGATGGTTTCCTGTCTTGCATTTAGGTCTTTCATCCATTTTGAATTTATTTCTGTGTATGATGTAGGCAAGTGGTCCAGTTTCATTGCTCTACAAGTCGTCCAGTTTTCCCAACCCCATTTGTTGAGAACACAGTCTTTTTTTCCCATTAGATATTCTTTCTTGCTTTGTCAAAGATTAGTTGACCATATAGTTGTGGGTCCATTTCTGGGTTTTCTATTCTGTTCCATTGGTCTGTGTGTCTGTTTTTGTGCCAGTACTACAATGCAGCAAGGAGAAACAAAGAGGAAAAATATAAATGCAATAACTAGAGATACAAATGTCTTCTTTCTGAAATCAAGCAAGACAAATAGTCTCTCATTTCAGAATTTTCAGATATCTTACTCCCACTAGTGTAAAGCTTTGCCCACAGATTTTTACCTTGGTAATAGCTGGTCCCTTCTCATTTTCAGTAGGCAGCTTAAGGGTCATATTCCTGGAAAGGACTTCTATTATGGGTTATTGACTATTGGATTACTCAATGGACAATTTACCATTAGCTTCCAATTCAGAGTCTGTAAAGCAAAACAAAACAAAATGATATATACCTCAGATTTATTTTACTTACTCCTGAGGACAATGAGGTTCCACCAGTTGTATACACTCCCGTGAGAATAGAACAGCAGAAAGGAGACAGAGGTTTCTTATTGCCATATATGCTAACAAACAAAATCATGGATGTGTAAAAATTGAGAAGCAATTGCAGTGGTTAGACTCAGCGTTTCAGTGGCTAATCACCAATTTCATGTGTATCAGCTGACAACTGTGGCAGAAGCAGTGGTTGTAGCAAGAACAGCTTTATGATCTCTGGATCACAGCTTTGATGATATTCTCTTCTATTTTTAACATTATCTAAATAACTATTTTCAGATGTAATTCACATGCCATAAAATTTACAATTGCACAGTATACAATTTTTAGTAGTTTTTGGTGGATTCTGAATTGTGCCACCATCACCACTATCTATTCAAGAATCCTTTCATCATCCCCCAAAGAAAACTTGTGTCAATTAGCAGTTACTTATCATTTTCTATTTTTAGTTCTTGGCAGCCACTGATCTATTTTTTTTAGTTTCATCCATGTTGTAGTATGTATCATATTTCACTCTTTTTAAGGCTTAGTCACGTTCCATTTTATGGATATATTACATTTTTTTTATCCATTCATCAAGTGATGGAAATTGGATTATTTCCAAGTTGTGACTATTAGAATAATGTCTCTATGAATGTTTAGATGCAAGTTTTTTCCCCCCTGTGGACATATGTTTTCAATGAATTTGTGTATACATCTTGGAGTAAAATCAATCAATCATATGGTCACTCTGTTTACATTTGGAAGAACTGTCGGCCATTTCCAAGTGACATTTCACCTTCCTATACACAATGTATAATTTCTCACACTTGTTATTGCCTATCTTTTTGATGTGTTAACCATTCATGTGCAATTATTTTTCATTGTGGTTTAAATTTGCTTTTCATAGTAATGAATGTTTTGAGCATCTTTAATGGTGCTTATTGGCCATTTGTGTATCTTATTTAACGAAAAATCTCTTCAAATTATTTTTCCCATTTCAATTAAGGCGTTTAATTGATTATTTGTCTTTATTGAATTGTAGGCTTTCTTTTTTTAAAATGTTTTTTAAAAGTAATGGTTTCTCATTTATTTTTGAGAGAGCGAGAGTGAGAGAGAGCATAAGCAGGGGAGCAGCAGAGAGAGAGGAAGAGAGAAAATGCAACATAGGCTCTATGCTCTCAGCACAGAGCCTGATTTTGGACTCGATCCCACGAACTGTGAGATCATGACCTGAACTGAAATCAAAAGTTTGGTGCTCAACCGACAGCCACCCAAGTGCCCCTGAATTGTAGGTTTTATTTATGTATTCTGTATACAAGTATCGTATTAAATATACTATTTCAAAATATTTTCTCTTATTAGATTGGTTTTATTTTAAATTTCTTTATGGTGTCTTTTGAGATACATAACTAAAATTTTATGAAATCCACTTGATCTTTTTTTTTTTGTTACTTTGGTTTGTTATCTAAGAAATTATTATGTTATCCAATGTCAAAAATATTTATACCTATGTATTCTTTTAAGAGTTTTGTAGTTTTGGATGCCTGGTGGCTCAGTTAGTTAAGTGTCCAACTCTTGGTTTTGGCTCAGGTCATGATCTCATGGTTCGTGAATTTGAGCCCCACATCAGTCTCTGTGCTCAGTATGGATCCTGCTTCAGATTCTCTCTCTCCTCTCTCTGCCCCTCCCCTGCTCGTGTTCTCTCTATCTCAAAATAAATAGTTAAAAAATTTTTAAAAAGATTTTTATAGTTTTAGCTCTTACATTTAGGTTGTTGATACATTTTTAGTTGATTTGCATGTATAGTATCAGGTAAGAATCCAAATTCATTCTTTATAAATGGATATCCAGTTGTCTTAACAAAATTTTCTTTTTAATTTTGTTTAAATTTGACTACAGTTGACAAACAATATTATATTAGTTTCTTTTTTTAATTTTTTTACGTTTATTTATTTTTGAGACAGGGAGAGACAGAGCATGAACGGGGGAGGGTCAGAGAGAGAGGGAGACCCAGAATCTGAAACAGGCTCCAGGCTCTGAGATGTCAGCACAGAGCCTGACACGGGGCTCAAACTCATGGACCGCGAGATCATGACCTGAGCCGAAGTTGGACGCTTGACCAACTGAGCCACCCAGGCACCCCAATATTATATTAGTTTCAAGTGTACACCTCAGTGATTTGACAAGTGTATACGTTATGCTGTGTTCACCACAAGTATAGCTACCGCCTGACATTTCTATCACAATATCATTGACTGCATTCCTTATGCTCTGCTTTGTTATTCCCATGATGTATTCATTCCATAACTGGAGGCTGTATCTCCCTCTCCCCTTCACGCATTTTCTCAACACTCTACTCCTGTCCCTGGCAACCATAAGTTTATTTTCTGCATTTATATTTCTGATTCTTTTCTGAGTTCACTTATTCAAGTTTTTTTTTTAATTTTAGATTCCACTTATGAGTGGATTCATATGGCATTTGTCTTTCTCAGTCTGACTTATCTCATGTAGCATAATAACCTCTGTGTCCACCCACATTGTCTCAAATGGCGCTATCTCATGATTTTTATGGTGGTATAATATTCCCGTGTGTCTGTGTGTGTATAGATATAGATATAGATATAGATATAGATATAGATATAGATATATAGATATAGATAGATCGATAGGCAGATAAATAGATATAGATATACAAATATATCACATTTTCCTTATCCATTTGTCTATTGGTGGACACTTAGGTTACTTCCATGTTTTGGTTACTGTAAATAATGCATCAATAAACAAAGGAAAGACTATATATTTTTGAGTTAGTGTTTTGTTTGTTTTCCCTGAGTAATTAGCCAATAGTGGAATTGTTGGATCATATGGTATTTTTATTTTTAATTTTTGAGGAAGTTCCATAATATTTTCCACAGTGCCTATATCAATTTACCTTCCCACCAATAGTGCACAAGTGTTCTTTTTCTCCACATACTCGCCATCACTTGTTGATGCTTTCTTCCTTATTTTAGCCATTCTAACAGGCATGAGGTGTTATCTTGTTATGGTTTTCATTTGCATTTCACTAATGATATGTGATGTTGAACATCTTTTCATCTGTTTGTTGGCTGTATGTGTCTTCTTTAGAAAGATGTCTATTCAGTCCTCTGTCCATTTTTTAATTGGATTATTTATTTTTTTTTTTGTGGTAAGTGTTGTAAGTTCTTTATATATTTTGGATATTAACCTCTTATCAGATATATTTTTCCAAATATATTTTCTCATTCAATAGCCTGTCTTTTTGTTTTGTTGATTTCCTTCACTGTGTAAAAGTTGTTACTGTTTTTTGTTTTGTTTTGTTTTGTTTTGTTTTTGGTGCAGTCCCAATACTTTATTTTTGCTTTTGTTTTCCTTGCGTTAGTACACATATATAGAAAAATGTTGCTTTGGCTGATGTCAGAGAAAATACTGCCTGTGTTCTCTTCTATTTTGTCTGATATAAGTATTGCTACTCCAGCTTTCTTTTCACATCCATTTTCATGATAAATATTTCTCCATCCCCTCCCTTTCAGTCTACAGTAATATTTTGGTCTGAAATGTGCCTCTTGTAGGCAGCATATAGATGAGTTTTTAATTTTGCTTCTGTTTGTCTTTTTCCCATTTTATATGGTCAATTAATATATGACAATAAAGGCAAGAATATACAATGGCAAAAAGACAGTCTTTTTAACAAATGATGTTGGGAAAATTGCTCAACTACATCAAAAGAATAAAAAAAATGGTTCACTTTCTTACATCATTACAAAATTAAATTGAAATGTGTAAATTGAAATGGATACACGTTCTAAATGGGAACCTGAAACCATAAATTTATAGACTAATACATAGGCAGTAATTTCTTTGAATTAGCCACTGAAAACATTTTTTTTAGATATGTCTCCTTTTGGAAGGCAAACAAAAGCAAGATTAACCTATTGGGACTACACCAAACTAAAAAGCTTTTGCCAGGGTGCCTCAGTCAGTTAAGCATCTGACTCTTGATTTCAGCTCAGGTCATGATCTCACAGTCATGAAATCCAAGCCCCAGGTCTGCCTTCATGCCAAGTATGGAGCCAGCCTAAGATTCTCTCTCTCCTTTTCCTCTTCTCCTCCCCCTCTTTCACTCTGTCTCTCTCTAAAAATTTAAAATAAAAAAATGATATTGCACAATGAAGTAAGTCATCAACAAAACAAAAAGATAACACACTGCATTGGAGAATATATTGCAAATGATATACCCAATAACAGGTTGATATCCAAAATATATAAAGAACTTATGCAACTCAACACCAGAAAAAAATGATCCAATTTTAAAAATGGGCAGAGGACATGTAGATATTTTCCCATAGAAGACACATGAAACGATGCTTAACATCATCATTAAGGAAATGCAAATTACAATGAGCTATCACCTCACATTTATCAGAACAGCTAAAATAACACACACACACACACACACACACACACGAAAAAGTTTTGGAAGGGATGTGGAAAACAAAACAAAAAAAACCAAAAAACCCTTGTTCACTTTTTGTGGGAATGAAAGCTGGTGGAAAACATGAAGATTCCTAAATAGATTAAAAATAGAATTAACATATGACCCAGTAATTCCACTACTAGGTATTTACACAAGGCAATAAAAATATTAACTCAAAAAATATATACACCTTATATTTATTGCAACATTATTTACAATAGCAAAGATATAGAAGCAACCCAAGTGTACATTTATAGATAAATGTGTAAAAAAGATATTGTGTATATGTACAATGGAGTATTACTTAGCCATAAAAATGACTGAGTTCTTACCACTTGCAACAACATGGATGGATCTAGAGTGCATAATCCTAAATGGAGTAAGTCAGTCAGGGAAAGACAAATACCATATGATTTCACTCATTTGTGGAATTTAAGAAGCAAAACATATTAACAAATGAAAAACAGACCAAAAAAGAAGAGATTTAAATATAGAAGACAAACTTCTGGTTTTCAGAGGGTAGGTGAGTAGGTATGTAGATGGGTAAAATATGTAAGGAGATTAAAAGTACACTTTTTTGATGAACACTGAGTAATGTATATAATTGTTGAATCATATTGTACACCTGAAACTAATATAACATTGTAGGTTAATTATATTGGAATTAAAAATAGATACAAAATTTAAAAATCTTTTGTCAATAACTGTATGTGTTTATTTCTGAACTCTCAGTTATATTCAATTGAACTAAATGTTTACACTTACGCTATTACCTTAATGTCTTGATCATGTAGCTTTGTGGTAAAATTTGAAATCAGGAAGTGAGAGTGCCCTGGCTATATTTCTCTTCTCAATATTATTTTGTTCTTGGCTTCTTGCATTTACATGTGAATTTTAGAATCAGCTTGTCAATTTCTGAAAAGAAACCAACCATGATAAATATAAATAAATTTTAATAATCCTTAGCTGAATTCATCAAGTTAAACAAAACTCAAATAAATAAAATCGGAAACAAACAAGGAGAAATAACAATGGGCACCACAGAAATACAAAGGAATATGAGTATATATAAAATATATGTTAAAAATTGGACAATCTAGAAGAAATAGATAAATCCCTAGACATTCCTAATCAGGAAGAAATAGAAACAGACCTTTTACTACAAACAAAATTGATTTGGTAATCAAAAATCACCAAAAAATTAAAGTCCAGGACCATATGGATTCACAGGTGTTTCTTCCAAAAATTTATACAAGAATAAATATGTATTTTTCTCGAGGTCTTCCAAAACATAAAAGAGGAAGGAAAATTTCCAAATACATTCTACAAGGTCATCATTCTCTCATACCAAAACCAGACACACACACACACACACACACACACACACACACACACACAAAAGCTACAGGCCAATATCCCTGATGATCATAGATGCAGAAGTCCTCAAAAATTATTAGCAAACAAGAATTAAGTAATACATTAAGAAGATCTTTCAGGCGTGCCTGGGTGGTTCAGTCCATTAAGTGTCTGACTCTTGATTTGGGCTCAGGTTATGATCTCACTGGGAGATGGAGTCCCACTTTGGGCTTGGAACTAACAGTGCAGAGCCTGCTTGAAATTTTCTCTCCCTCTATCTTGCCCCTACCCCCTTCTCTCTCTCTCAAAAAAATATATATACATATATATATACATATATGTATACATGTACATATCTGTATACATGAGTATACATATGAACATATATGTATATATGTATATATATATATGAAATTAATATTTTTAAAAATATTATTCACCATTATTAAGTGAGATATATTTCCAGGATGCAGGATAGTCTAATATCTGCAAATCAATGTGATACATCACATTAATACAATGAATGGTTCTGGGCCAAAATAAGACTTGTTTTGTGGTCTAACATATAATGTATCCTGAAGAATGTTCCATGTGCACTTTTAAAGACTGTGAAATCTGCTGATTTCTTTTTAGACTCGATTTCAAAAACTTAATTTTCTAAACCCAGGGTTATCCTGTGTGAGAAGCTTCCTAGAATGAGAGGTTATTTTGTCTTATAGGTTGAATATGCTCAAGTAAAGTATGGAAGCTCAAGCTGCACTATTTAAAGTAGCAGATTCAAAGCTCTGTTGTTGTTTTATTTTTATTTTTATTTTTAAAATGTATTTATTTATTCCAAGAGAGAAAGAGAGAGAGAGAGACAGAGAGAGAGGGAAAGAGAGAAAATCCCAAACAGGATCCATGTTGTCAGCACAGAGCCTGATGCAGGACTCAATCCCATTAACCATGAGATCATGACTTGAGTTGAAATCAAGTCAGATGCTTAATGGACTGCTTCACTCAGGTGCCCTTCTACTTTTTTTTTTTTTTAATGGGAAGTTCTTAATATATCTGTTTGAACCATGTGGTCTAATGTGTCATTCAAAGCCACTGTTTCCTTGTTCATTTTCAGTCTTGATAATCAGTCCATTGATGTAAGTGGGGTGTTAAAGTTGTATACTGTCAATTCCTTTTTAAAATCTCTGTTAATAGTTGCTTTATGCATCCAGGTGTTTCGTGTTTGGTACATATATATTTACAATGGTTATAATTTCTTGTTGGATTGTTCCCTTTATGACTATGTAGTGTCCTTTTTTCCTTCTAACAATCTTTGTTTTAAAGTCTATTTTGTCCAATACAACTACTGCACCACCAACTTCCTTTTTATTTCCATTTGTGTGGTGTTTCTCCATTCCTTCATTTTCAATCTGTATGTGTCTTTAGGTATGAAGCGAGTCTCTTGTAGGCAGCGCATCAATGGGTCTTGTTTTTTATTCATTGTCACAGTATGTTCATGAATTGGATAATTTAATCCATTTATATTCAAAGTAATTATTGACAGGTATGTACCTTTTCACATTTTATTACTTGCTCTCTTCTATTATGCTTTGATGGCTTTCTTCAGTTATATGCTTGGATTCCTTTCTGTTTATTTTTTCTGTATCTATTATAGGTTTTTGATTTGGGGTTACCATTAGGTTCATATGTAACATCTTACACATATAGCAGTCTATATTAAGTTTATGGTCACTTAAATTTGAACCCAATCTAAAAGCACTAATATTTTATTCCTGAACCATGTTTTATGTATATGATGTCATACTTTGCAGCCTTTTATTTTGTGAATCCCTTGACTGATTTGTAGATCTAATTAATTCTACTGCTTTTGTGCTTTATCCTCCATACTGTTTTTATAAGTGATTAATCTGCTTTTGTTATATGTTTGCATTTACCTGTGAAATTTTTTTTCTTTCCTAATTTTTCATTCCTGTTTATGTCATGTTCTTTCCATTCAAAAGATTTTTTTAATAATTATTATATGGCTTGTTTGGTGGAAATAAAGCCCTTTAACTTTTGAATGGAGAATTCTTTAGCTCTCCTATTCTGAATGATATGATATATGTGATATTCTTGTTTGCAGGTTTTTTCCTTTCAGCACTTTAATTATATCATGCCACTTCCTTCTAGCCTGCAATGTTTCTGCTGACAAATTAGCTGATAGCCTTATGGGGCTTCCCTTTTGTATCTTATCTTTTTCTTCCTATTTTTAATTTTCTCACCTTATCACTACTTTTTTTTTCATTCTATTCTTATCTGTCTTGGTATGGATATTCTTGAGTTGATATTGTTGGAAACTCTGCCCCTGGATCCTGAAGTCTTTTTCTTTTATCAGATTAGGAAGTTTTCAGCTATTATTTCTTAAAGTTTTTTTTTTTAACATTTATTCATTTTGAGAGTGAGAGATACAGAGCATGAGCAGGGGAGAGGCAGAGAGAGAGGGAGACACAGAATCAGAAGCAGGCTCCAGGCTCTGGGCCTGACACAGGGCTCGAACTCACGGACTGCGAGATCATGACCTGAGCCAAAGTTGGACACTCAACCGACGGAGCCACCCAGGCACCTCTCAGCTATTATTTCTTTAAATCAATGTTCTGCCTTTTCTATTCTCGTTTTGGGATCCCTGTGATGCAAATGCTATTATTCTTGATCATGTCACTGAGTCTCTGTAATCCATTCTTGTTTATGATATATATGTATCTATATATGTATTTGTTGTTCATCTTGGTTGTTTCCCATTACATTTTTTTTTCCAGATTGCTGATGTGTTTTGTGTCCTGTAATCTGCTATTGTTTTTCTTTAGTGTTATTTTAAGTTCTTCATCTCTGATAGTGTTTTTTATATCTTTTTTGAAGGTCTCACTGAGATCCTCCACATTTTCTGAAGTCAGACAAGTATATTTCTGACCATTACTTTGAATTCTTTATCAGGCATGTTGCTTGCCTCTGTTTCATTTAGCTCTTCTGTTGTTTTGTCCTGTTCTTTCATATAAAATGTATTTCTCTGTCTCCTCATTTTATCTAGCTTCCTGTGTTTGTTATTTTTTTAAAGTCATTTAAATTCCAGTTTGTTAACATACAGTACAATACTAGTTTCAGGTATAGGGTTTAGTGATTCACCCCTCACATACAATACTCAGTGCTGAAAGTAACAAATGCCCTCCTTAATACCAATCACCTATTTTTTTTTTATCTTCCAAGTTTCCATTTCAATTCCAGTTCGTTAACATACAGTGTAATATTAGTTTCAAGTGTAGGGTTTAGTGATTCATCACTAAAATACAGCATCCAGTGCTTATCACAGCAAGTTTATTTCTTTAAGCAATCTCTGCACCCAACTTGGGGCCCAAATTCACAACCTGAGATCAAAAGCCATGTACTATACTGACTGAGCCTGCCAGGCACCCCAATAAGCCCTCTGATTTTTAAAGTACCCCAAGTTAAGCCCTGGTGATGCTAAAAATTTGCAAAATCAAGTCCCACTAGTTTTCAAAGCCAAATTTTATGGAGACTTGTCTTCCCCATGCAGGTCTCCCATGCCTGGGGTACCTGATATAGGATCTGATCCTTTGGCTATTCTGTTTCTGTGGTGTTCCTCCAATTTACAATTAGTCTTGCTAAGAGTTGGTGCCTAACTGCATCTCTATCCCCCTTACTTCTTTCAGCTTTGCTTCCTCACTACAATTAACTTTGGAAAGCCTATTCTCCCAGTCTTGGGATCATTTTAAGAGTAAGTTTCACTAATGTGTCTGTTTTTTTTGTTGTAACCAGGGAAAGAGGTGAGCTCAGGATCCTCCTACTCACCCATCTTCCCAGACACTTTCCAAGACACCTGCCCTTTCTCTGAGTCTGATTGGCAGTTGGGAAAATGAAGAGTTAATTACACTACCCATTAAAAGTGACCATGGAAAGATTTATCAGAGAATAAAGGGATGATTTGAAAATAAAACATTTAATTGTACACAGGAAGGGTATTTTAAAGTTTGTATTATCCAGGTTCTTATTCTATTTACATATGATTTATTTCTTTGATTATAGACATGTAGGGTTTTGTTTTTGCTTTTATTTTTTGGTTTCCCTCTACCTCATCACCTGCACACAGCATAATAACAATGACCTCTTTTTCCTAGAACACTGAAGAAATAGAAACATTGTAAAAATATTCCTTCCTTTTTTCTCTCAAAAAGATTTTAAAACTGATTTTCAACTTTTTTCCAACTGTGTTCAGGTTGATTAAATTTTCTATGTTAAAAATAATGTTATAATTCTCAGGTCCCATTTAAGATATCATAAAAATACACCACCATTTCTACCATTTAATGTCACTATGGGCCTGAACAGAATGGGCTTTACAAACACTTAGAAATGTAAATCACTAGAAATGAGACTGGGAGAGACACTAGCCTTTGAAGTATCATCAAACCAATAGTGAGTTTCCTATTTTTATTTTCATTTTTCATGGCCTGCACTGAAGGCAGCTGGAAGCCTTGATGGGACATCCGCATGAGACAGAAAGAGCTCAAGGAAAATTCCCTTGTTCAGGCTTAAAATGTGATTAAATGACTCCTTATGCTCAGAGGAAGATTTTATATTCACATTTTATTTTCATTTATTTTTGTCTTTTTTTTTTATCATATTCCTTATCCCAGTCTCCAGGAAATAGTACTGTATTGACAAGAAAAATATTGGAGGAGGTTGTTGGGGATTTTTCCTTTTCATTTTAGGCACTGTTTTCCCAAGATCATGGCAATCAATCCTTCTATTTTCTTAATAATTAAATTTATCTCTATAAACTTTTCTTTCAGAACTACTTTCTCCACTTGAGGTATAAAATGAGTTTGTTTCTTTGAGTTCTTTCTTGTTTATTAATGTAAACTATTATCATAAATAAATTTCCCTATCATTACTGCTTTTGCAGCATCCAATATGTTTTGATGTGCTATACTTCCATTTTCATTTGTTTTAACATATTTCTTGATCTTTCTTTTACATTCTTCTTGACCTATTGGTGTTAAGGAGTGTGTTGTTTAGTTTCCACATACTTGATAATTTGTCAGCTTTCCTTTTGTTGATTTCTCGTTTCATACTATTGTGGTAAAAAATATATTTGGTATGATTTCAATCTTTTCAAATTTGGTAAGAATTGTTTTGTGACCTATCATATGATCTATCCTGGAGAAAGTTTCAAGTGCACTTGAAGAGAATGTGTATTCTAATACAGTTGAATGGGATGCTCTGTATATATCTGTTATGTCAATTTGGTTTAATGTATTGTTTAAGCCCAATGTTTCCTTGTTGATTTTCTCTCTGAATGATTTATCCATTGCTGAAAAAGGGGCACTGAATTCCCCTACTACCGTTGTACTGTTGTCAATTTCTCATTTCAGATCTATTAGTATTTTCTCGATATACTTAGGTAATTCAAATTTGGGAACACATATTTTTAATTGTCATATCTTCTTAATCAATTAAAACGTTTATCATTATATAATGATTTCTTTGTCTGATATTACTGTTTTGGGCTTCATGTTTATTTTGTCTGAAATAAGTATAGTTTCCCCCATTTTCTTTTGCTGCCTATTTGTATGTAATATCTTTTTCATCCATTCACTTTAAGTTTATTTGAGTCTTTTGTAGGTATCATATATTTAGGTCTTTTGTTTTTGTTTTTGTTTTTTTTAATATAAATTTTATTGTCAAATTGGTTTTCATACAACACAGTGCTCATCCCAACAGGTGCCCTCCTCAATACCCATCACCCACTTTCCCCTCCCTCCCACCTCCCATCAACCCTCAGTTTATTCTCAGTTTTCAAGGGTCTCTTCTGGTTTGCCTTCCTCCCTCTCTAACATTTTCTTCCCCTTCCCTTCCCCCTCCCCCATGGTCTTCCGTTAAGTTTCTCAGGATCCACATAAGAGTGACAACATATGGTATCAGTCTTTCTCTGTATGACTTATTTCACTTAGCATAACACTCTTCAGTTCCATCCACGTTGCTACAAAAGGCAATATTTCATTCTTTCTCAATGCCAAGTAGTATTCCATTGTATCTATAAACCACAACTTCTTTATCCATTCATCAGTTGATGGAAATTTAGGCTCTTTCCATAATTTGGCTATTGTTGAAAGTGCTGCTATAGGTGTTTTGTTTTTTTTTTAATCTGTCCAGACACTAAACCCATTGAAGAGCATGTCACTCTTACTCCATTTGTCCCAGTTCATGACATCCACCACTTTACTTTCTGTTTCAATGAGTTCAACTGTATTAGATTCCACATGTAAGTGATGACATACATGATTTTTCTCTGTCTGGTGTATGTCACTTACAATAATGTCCTATAGATACATAGATGTTGTCCAAACTGATAAGATTTCTTTCTTTTTTATGACTGAATGATATTCTATTGTATGTATATATATTTTCTTTATATATTTATCCATCAACAGATTGTTCGCACCAATTGTGCATAATGTTGCAATAAACATGAGAGTTTAAATATTATTTTGAAAACCTGATTTTAATTATTCTAAACAAATACCCAGAAGTAAGATGATGGCTGTACCATATGGTAGTCTATTTTTAGTTTTAAAGGAACTTCCATACTGTTTTACATAATGACTGAATGAATCATCTCACATGTCCACCAATAGTGTACAAAAGTCCTTATTTCTTAGCATGCTGTCCAATACTTGTTATTTTCTTTTTTCCCCTTTTTAAATATACAATGACGATCTTAACTGTTGTGATGTGATACTTATTTCTAGGTTTAACTGTATTTCTTTATTACTAACATTGAATGTCTTTTCCTTTTACTTGCTGTTTGTTTTCATGTGGTCATTTTATTGTTGCTATTGTTTTTGGAGAAATGCATACTCAATTCATCTTTAAAATAAATGTTTTCTTTGCCCATCTTTAAATAATTTTATTTGTTTCTCTCCTGATGACCTGTAGAAGTTCCTTCTATATATTGGAAATTAACCTCTTACCACATGTACCATTTGTAATTATTTTATCCCATTCTGTAGATTTCCTATTCATTATGTAGATTATTTCCTTTGCTGTGCAGAAGATTTGTAGTTTGATGTAGCCACTCTTGTCTGTTTGTGCTTTTGTTTTCTGTGATCTTGGTGTTACACCCAAGAAATTGTTGTCAAGAAAAATGTGACATCCACCACTTTATGCTTCAATGAGTTCAACTGTATTAGATGTTGAAAATGTTGAATTTTGAATTCAAAATATTGAATACTTTCTCTTCTGTTTTTGTGTAGGAATTTTATACTTTCAGGTCCTATGTTTAAATCTTTAGTCTATTTTGAGTTGATTTTTAAAGAAATTCATTGCACTCTTTATAATTGATTTCTTAATTCAACAAATATTCATTTAACATCTATTCTGTGATGTGCACTACAAATACAATAGTGAACCAGGTACAGTCAATGTTCACATAATGTGCAATTACCTAGAGAGCTGAAAATTAACCATAATTCTTAGATAGGTTTCATTTTATTATATTCCTGTAACAGTTTTAGATTATTTTTATTTTTAAACTTACACTTTCATACAGAAGAGCTGCAAAATACAAATAACTTTCGTATACCCTGTATTTAGATTAACCAATTGTTAACATTTTGCCACATATGCTTCCTATATCTCTGTCTGTAATATTTTTTTCTGAACCATTTGAGAGTGCATTGTAGATGTCACACTTCTATAAATCTGAATAATTTAGCATGGAATGAGGGGATATAGTGCAAAGTCAATTAGACAGTAATAGATACCATATGATATTATTTATTCATAGAATTTAATAAACAAAAGAACAAAGAAAAAAGAGAAAAAAAGTCGCTTGAATACAAAGAACAATCTGGTGGTTGCTACAAGGGAGGTGGGTGGGCAGATGGGTGAAATGGATGAAGGGGAATAAAGAGTATACTTATTGTGATTAGCACTGAGTAATGTATAGAATTGTTGAATCATAATATTGTACACCTGAAACTAATAGGTCACTGTATGTTAATTATACTTGAAGTAAAAAATTGTTAGAGCAATTGGCAGACTTTTTTCTTAGTTTTTATTTAAATTGTCAGAATTTGAATGTAGATTGTGTGTTATATTATAGTATTATATAAAAATTTATTGGATATGAAAATTGCATTTTTATTATATGAAAATGTCCTTGTTTTAGAAAAATACATGCTAAAATGTTGAATGGATTTTTGCATATAGTGATATTAAAGAGTCCAGTTTTATTCTTTTTCATGTGGATATCTAGTTTTTCCAGCATCATATGTTGAATTGACTACCCATTCCCTATTTTGTAGTCTAGAATTTTTTTTTTTTTGAAAATCACTTAGCTATATATGTGTGGATTTATTTCAGGACTGTCTATATTGTTATATAGGTCTATATGTCTATTTTTATGCCAATACAATACTATTAAAATTACTCTAGCTTTGTAATGTGATTTCAAATCAGGAATTGTGAAGCCTCTAGTTTTATTTTTGTTTTGATTATTCAGGGCCTATTGTTGTTCCATATGAATCTTAGGGGAAAAATTGGTTTCTGTAAAACAACATAGGTGATTTTATGATTTTGAAAACGATTGCATTGATTGCTTTGTGTACTATAAATATTTTGAAAAAATGTCTTCTAATCTATTAACATGGATATCTTTCTACTTATCTGTGTCTTTAATTTAATCTTTTTTACTTTTCATTGTATAAGTCATTCTCCTCCTTAATTGGTTTTCCCTAAGTATTTTATAATTTTTGCTGTCATTGCAGATTAGATTTTCTTAACTTCTTTTTTGGAGTTTTCATTGTTAGTTTATTGAAATGCAAATTATTTATGTTGATTTTGATTCTGCAACTTTACTGAATTTAATTGCTCTAACAGTTTGTTTTTCTTAAGTATTTTTACTTTTCTACATATACAATCATTTCATCTGTGAACAGAGATAATTTTACTTCTTGTTTTTTATTTGGATGTCTTTTATTTATTTTTCTGGAATAAATACATTGGCTATGACTTCTAGTACTATATTGAATAGAAGTGACAAGAGTGCATCCTTGTCTTGTTCTTGATCTTAGAGTAAAAGCCTTCAAGTTTTCACCATGTTAGCTGTGGACTTTTTATGTTGAGCCTTTACTATGTTGGGGTAATTACATTCCATTGTTTTTATTTTAAGTTTATTTATTTTGAGAGAGAGAAAAAGAGAGCACGTGTGCAAGAGAGGCAGAGAGAAAGAGGGAGAGAGAGAATCTCAAGCAGACTCTGCACTAACAGTGGGGCTAGAAGTAACAAACCATGAGATCATGACCTAAGCTGAAATAAAGAGTCAGACGCTTAACCAATTGAGCCACCCAGGTGCCCCCAAGCGTTTTTTCTTAATCATGAAAAAGTTTCGAATTTTTTCAAAGGCTTTATCTGCATCTATTAAGATCATCTTGTGATTGTTTCATACTTTACTCTATTAATGTTGTGTTTCACATTAATTTATTTTTACATTTTGAAATATTTTTGATTCCAAACATAAACTCCACTTGCTCATGGTATGTGGTCCACTATTGAATTTGACTTGCTAATACTTTGTTGAAAAATTTTTAATTTATATACAACAGAAATATGTCTTTTTTTTTTTGGTAGTGTCTTTTTTTGTTTGTTTCAGTATCAGGCAAGTCCTGTCCTCGTGAGTTTGGATATGTTTCCTTTTCAAATTTCAGAAGCATTTAAGAAAAATTGGTGTAAATTATTTTTAAATATTTATTATAATTCACTGGTAAAGTAATCTGGTTTGAAACTTTTCTTTGTTGGAAGGTTTCTGCTTGCTGATTTAATGTAGTGATTGGTAGTGATAAACCTATTCAGATTTCTCTTTCTTCATGATTCAGTCTTGGTAGGTTTTATGTTCCAGGCATGTATCCATTTTTTCTATGTTATACAAAATATTGTCATATGATTATTCATAATAGTAATCTTTGATGCTTTTTATTTCATAGCATCCTTTGTAGTATTTTCACTTTCATTAATTAATTAATTTTAAATTTAAATATAAATTAGTTAGCATATAGTGTGATGATTTCAGGAATAGAATTTAATGATTCATCAATTACATATAACACCCAGTACTCATCCCAAAAAGTGTCCTCCTTAATTCCCCTCATACATTTAGCCTATCCCCACACACAACAGTACCCCTTAGTTTGTTCTCTGTATTTAAGAATCTCTTATGGTGTGTCTCCCTCTCCGTTTTTATATTATTTTAGCTTCCCTTCCCTTATGTTCATCTATTTTGTATCTTAAATTCCACGTGTGAGGGCAATTATATGATACTTGTCTTTCTCTAACTGACTTATTTTGCTCAACATAATGCATTCTAGTTCCAGCCACGTTGTTGCAAATGGAAAGATTTCATTTTTTTTGATCGCCAAGTAATATTCCATTGTATATATATACCATGTCTTCTTTATCCATTCATCAGTCGATGGACTTTGGGCTGTTTCCATAGTTTGGCTATTGTTGATAGTGCTCCTATAAACATTGGGGTGCATGTGCCCCTTCAAATCAGCATTCCTGTATCCTTTAGAAAACTGCCTAGTACTGCAATTGCTTGGTCGCAAGGTACTTTTATTCTTAATTTTTTAAGGAACCTCCATACGGTTTTTCAGAGTGACTGCACCAGTTTACATTCTCACCAGCAGTGCAAAAGTGTGCATCTTTTTCTGCATCATTGCCAACAGCTGTTGTTGCCTGAGTTGTTAATTTTAGCCATTCTGACAGGTGTGAGGTGGTATCTCATTGTGGTTTTGATTTGTATTTCCCTGATGATGAGTGATGGTGAGCATCTTTTCATGTGTCTGTTGATCATCTTGATGCCTTCTTTGGAGAAGTGTCCATTGATGTCTTCTGACCATTTCTTCACTGGATTAATTTGTTTTTCAGGTGTTGAGTTTGGTAAGTTCTTTATAGAGTTTGGATACTAACCCTTTATTCAATATGTCATTTGCAAATATCTTCTCCCATACTGTCAGTTGCATTTTAATGCTGTTGATTGTTTCCTTTGCAGTGCAGAATATTTTTGTCTTGATGATGTCTCAATAGTTCATTTTTGCTTTTATTTCCCTTGCCTTCAGAGAAATGTCATGCAAGAAATTTATGCAGCTGATGTCAATGAGGTTGCCTATTTTCTCCTCTAGGGTTTTGATGGTTTCCTGTCTCACATTTAGGTCTTTCATCTATTTTGAGTTTATTTTTTGTGTGTGGTGTAAGAAAGTAGTCCATTGTAATTCTTCTGCATGTTGCTGTCCAGTTCTTCCAGCACCATTTGCTAAAGAGACTCTTTTCTCCATTGGATACTCTTTCTTGCCTTGTCAAAGATTAGTTGGCCATCCATTTGTGAGTCAAACTCTGGGTTCTCTATTCTATTCCCTTGGTATATGTCTCTGTTCTGGTTCCAGTACCATACTGTCTTGATGATTACAGCCTTGTAGTAGAGTAGAAAAGTTCTGAGTATATCTGTGTAGTCCACCTGGTCCAGTGTATCATTCAAGGCCATTGTTTCTTTATTGATTTTTTTTTTTGCCTAGATGATCTGTCCATTGTTGTAAGTGGAGTATTAAAGTTCTCTGCAATTACCACATTCTTACCAATAAGATTGCTTGTGTTTCTGATTAATTGATTTATAGTTATGGGTGCACCAAGTTGGAAGCCTAAACATTTACAATTGTTAGCTCTTCTTGATGAATAGCATAATTATGATATAATGCCATTATTCATCTCTTTTTACAGCCTTTAGTTTAAAATCTAGTTTGTCTGATGTAAGTATGGCTACTCGAGCTTTCTTTTGACTTCCAGTATCATGATAGATGGTTCTCCACACCCTCATTTTTAATCTGAAGGTGTCATCAGATAAAAAATGTGTCTCTTTTAGACAGCATTTAGATGGATCTCATTTTTTATCCATTCTGATACCCTATGTCTTTTGACTGGAACATTTAGTCCATTTACATTCAGAGTGATTATTAAAAGATATGGATTTAGTGTCATTGGGTTATCTGTAGGCTTCTTGCTTGTGGTGATGCCTCTGGTCCTTTGTAGTCTTTAAAGCATTCCACTCATAGAGTCCCCTTTAGGATCGTTTTCAGGGCTGGTTTACTGGTCATGAATTCCTTCAGTTTTTGTTTGTCTGGGAAAGCCTTTATCTCCTTTGTTGTTCTGAATGACAGCCCTGCTGGATAAAGGATTCTTGGCTGCATATTTTTTCTATTCATCACATTGAATATTTCTTGCCACTCCCTTCTGGCCTGCCATGTTTAAGTAAATAGGTCTGCTACTACCCTTATTTGTCTACCCTTGTAGATTAAGGCCCAGTTGTCCCTAGCTTCTTTCAGAACTCTATCTTTGTATTTTGCCAGTTTCACTATGATATGCCTTGGAGAAGATCTATTCTTGTTAAATCTATAGGGAGTTCTCTGTGCCTCCTGGATTTGGACATCCCTTTCCTTCCCCATATTAGGGAAGTTCTCAGTTCTAATTCATTCAAGTAAACCTGCCCCTTTCACTCTCTCTTCTTCTTCTGGAACTCTTATGGTATGGATATTATTACATTTCATTGATCACTTAGTTCTCTAGTCTCCCCTTGTGATCTAGTATTTCTTATCTCTCTTTTTCTTGGCTTCATCATTTTCCATAATTTTATCTTCTATTTCACTTATTCCCCTCTGCCTCTTCATTCCTCTCTGTCACTACATCTAGTTTATTTTACACCTCATTTACAGCATTTTTAATTCATTGTGACTATTTCTTAGTTTCTTGATCTCTGTAGCAATAGATTCTCTGCTGTCTTCCATGCTGTTTTCCAGCCAAGCTATTAATCTTCTGACTATTATTCTAAATTCTTTCTCAGTTACATTGCTTATATCTGTTTTGAGCAATTCCCTATTTGTCATTTCTTCCTGAAATTTCTTTTGAGGAGAATTCTTCTGTCTTGTCATTTTGGCTAGTTTTCTATCCTGTGTGTGTTTTAATACCTTTTTATGAGTCCTGTACCTGTGAGCACTACTATATTAAAAAGGTGTCATAATACTGCCCAGGGCCTCACCCTTCACGAGGTGTTTTTCAAGTGTGTTTCATGTTCTCTGTTGTTGACACTCTGGTTGCTTTATCACCCTACTTGTAGTGGTGGTTTGGACCTTCCATCAGGTGTTCTTTGATTTGTTCATTGAAGTCTCCCTGGAAAAAAGAATTTTTAAAGGCGGGGTAGTGGAAAAGGCCTTATCCCATACAAAGAGATACATGACAGGGGTGGGGAAAATGAAACAAACAAACAAAAAAATTGACCACTCAGAGAATCAGAGAAATTATACAGCTTAGTCCAGAGAGAAAGCATGGAAAATAAAAAAGGAGATACAGAAAAGATGTAACAAGAATAGATTAAAAATGTGTTTTTAAAGAAACCAACAACCAGAATGACCAGACTAGAGAAGGGAAGAAATAAGAGGAAGAAATATATATAATTTAGTATATATTCATTATATTTAATAATTAATTATACATAATAAATATAATATATATATAGTATATATTATATATTATATACAAAAATAAGAATTGACCAATCAGAGAATTCAAAACCACTGGACCAATATCTGATGGTGCCTTGGAACTGGTGCCTGCACTGGTCTGTAAGAGGGACTGTCTGGTTCAGTCAGTGTCAATATTGCTTTGTTATACATACAGTTACCAGGCACAGAGGGGCATGGTTTGGTGTCTGTGTGCCCATGGTCCATACCTTGAAACTTTACCTTGTTGGTGATGGGGAGAAAAATGACGAAACCCCAGTCTCTACTCCCTGGCCTGGGTGTTTCAAATCACTCTGTTCAGGCTGTCCTCACAGTGCTATGAGGGCACGAGCGGGCTGGTTCTCTTCCTCTCCACAGTCTCCCTTGCCTCCTAGGTGCTGGGCTGGGATTCAAACCTCGATGTCTTAAAGGATCATGCTCTATGTGCCCTAGTTATGTTCAAGTGCCACTCCAGTCAGCCAGCCAACTAAGGGCCTATGGCTCCTCACAGTGTTGAGTGGGCATGAGTGGACCACTATGTTCCACTCCACCATCTCCCGCACCTCCCTGGCACTCAGCTGGGATTCAAACCCCAACGTCTTAAAGGATTCTGCTCCACACACCCAGGTCCTGGGGTAGTTTCACTCCACCAGCCAGCCAACAAAGGGACTCTGGCTGGCGGGGGGCCTGCAGGGTCTTTTATTCTTTGAATGGCTATTTGTCTTCTTCCCACAGCACTCAGTGTAGATGATTGCTTTCTCTCACTGCTCCTGTGATCTAGCTATGGAGTCTGGGGCTGGCTCCCCTCCTCCAAAAGCACCTGAATAGAGCCAAGAAAGCCTCACAGTTAAAAATTGGTTCTTTTTTTTTTCATTTTTTCCATTTCCCATCCGTGTTTTTTTCTCTTGTCCAAATACAATCTTACACTTCCACAGACTCTCTTTCTCTTCCTTTTGTCTCTCCACAGAAGGGGATCCCTCCCCTCCATTCCTACACCACCCATTTTATCTTTCCCAGTTCGCAATCATGCATCTATGGCCCACCTTGTTGTCCTTACGGGCCCCTGGAGATTTTTCTGTCACTCTGTACTCTGGATTCCTGGAATTCCAAGTCTTCAGGCCTCAATAGTGCTGTGTTTGAGGGTCAAGGGAACTTTGGGTCCCCCTACTTCTCTGCCATGTTGACTCCTCCCTCAAAATTTAATTCTTCAACACTTAGTCATAAATTTTCTATATGTACCCTCAAATTATGATAGTTTTTGATTCATTTCTTGTTGGTAAGTGTGTATATATTTATAATTGTTATGACTTCTTGATGAATTAACACTTTTAATGTTGTTATAACATATCCTTCCTTAGTTTTCATAACAATTTTTGTCTTAATGTGTATTTAGCCTGATATCAGTATAGATATTTTACATATAATTTAGTTACTGTTTGCATGATGTATCTTTTTTCATCTTTTTACTTTTAACCAATTTGTGTTGTTAAATCAAAGTAAGTCTTACACACAGCATATAAGTAAATCATGTTTTGTGCTTTTTAATCTGGTCTACCAATCTATGACATTTGATTGGGATGTTTCATCCATTTATATTTGACCTAATAAGTGATAAGGTTGCATTTTAATCTGCCTTTTTGCTATTGTTTCATATACATGATTTATGTCTTTTGTTTCTCTACTCCATTCCTATCTTCTTTTGTGATTAAACACATTTTATTTATATATCATTTTAATGTCCTTGGTATTTTGTTTTTGTGTTTTTTAAAACTGATTTTTAAGTAATTTCCTGAAGATAATGATGAACATCTTAAATCTTGTAGTTTGGACTAATATAACTAAATTTAAGTAGTATATAAATTTTTTCTCCAATAACACTATCTCCTCTCCCTTTGTATTATTATTGCCACACAAATTAAATTTTATATATTTAAGAGCATTGAAACTGTTTTAAATTACATCTTTATATAGTTATCATTTATTTATTTTTAAAATTTTATTTATTTATTTATTTATTTATTTATTTATTTAGAGCAGGCAGGAGAAAGGCAGTGAGAGGGAGACAGAGAATCCAAAGCAGGGTCCGGGTTTTGAGCTGTCAGTGAAGAGCCCAATGTGGGTCTTGAACCCATAAACCATGAGATCATAACCTGCACCAAAGTTGGACGCTTAACTGACTGAGCCACCCTGGCACCCCTATAATTATCATTTAAATCAAATAGAAGAAAATTGTCAAAAAAAATACATTTAGATGATCTTTTATATTTACCTATGTAGTTACCTTTACCAGAATTATTTATTTTTCATATGATTTGTATTAGTATCTAGTTTCCCATGTGATTTGTATTAGTATATAGTTTCCTATTATTTCTTTATGTTTTCTTGTAGGGCAGGTTTGCTAATAGGTTTGTTTGTGAGGTAATGTCGTGATTATTCCTTTAACTTTAATAGGTTTTCCAGATAAAAAAATGTTTGATTGACAGTTTGGTTCCTTTCAGCACTCAGAATATGTCATCTTACTGTCTTTTGTCCCTCATGATTTCTCAGGACATCTGTTAATCATATTGAGGAAATTTATACTTGAGATCATGACCTGAGCTGATATCAAGAGTCAGACGCTTAACCAACTAAAGCCATTCAGGCACTCCAGCCATTATTATTATTATTATTATTATTATTTTAACATTTATTCTTCTTCCTCTTTTTTTATATTGTTCTGGGATTCCCATTATGCATAATTTTGTAAACTTTATGGTGTCACTTTGAGCTCCATTTATATTTCCTTATTATTTTGGTTTTTGTTCCTTAAACTGTTATGTATAATCTAAACTGAACTATTTCTGAGTTTCCTGATGCTATCTTTGTCTCTTCCAATATGCTGTTCAACCTATTTAACTATTTTTAAAATTTATATTATTGTATACTTCAACTTCAATATTTTTATTTGTTTCTGTTACAATTTTAATGTTATATTAACATTTTCTACTTTAAGACATCATTCTTACACTTTTTTGTAGTTCTTTAGACATGGTTAAATAAATTTAAATTTTATTTATAAGATTTCTACATCTCTAATCGCTAATTTAAAGTGTTTTTCTAGTAAGTGTAACATGTAGTCTTCTTCAAATGTAGATTTTGTTCATTTTCTTTCTATGTATGGGTCATAATTTCTTATATTTTAAAGTGTATTTTTTTGTTCAAAACTGGATAATTAAAATACAGTAATGTTGCAAATCTAGAAATTGGATATCCCCACCCTAGAGTTTGTTTCTTTTGTTTGCATTTGTTGTTGGTCTTTTTAAATGATTAGCCTGGCATAATTCTGAAGTGTATTTTTTGCCACATTTCTCTATTGAAGTCCCTACTTTGTTAATGAATGGCCAATGTTTGGACAGATATTTCCTTACATATCTTGAACTAATTAGTTTCCCAGCCTTTGAGAGTATTGGGACATGCTTTATAAGCTCCTAAAGACATAACTACCACTTTACCTTAGCCTATACTTCCTTCTGTAAGCAACATCATGGTCAGCCAGACATGAGAAGTTGTCAAATTCTTAGGTTTTTTGAGATATGTGCACAACCCTATGAATGTGCATGTATTTTATATTCCTAGAATATATAAATTTTTTTCAATGCCTTTTGTACACATCTAATTTCCTAGTTTTTACTTTTCTAACCAGACTAATGTTAATACCAGTTAGAATTACCTCTTCAGAAAGCTACAATTTTGAACAATTACCATTGATTCTTTTCAACACATACCCTGGGAATGGGGTGTTTGCATAAACTCTGACATAGGTCAAATAAAGACAAACACTAATAATTGAGATTTTAGTTAGTTTCTAAGGTCAAATAGTGACAATTCCAAGGGGATCATGGCTTTGAGGGAGTTCTAGACCCATTCTTCTCCTTCCAGTTACTGCCAGTTTTCACTTCATTTACTACTCTTTTTCACTACTTTAATAGTTACACTAATTATTTTAAAATTATTTTAATACATTAATTACATTATGTAATAATGTTATATTAATTAAATAATGTTGCATTAATTAATATAGTTACATTAACTATTTTAAAATTATTTTAAAATGTATTTATTTTGTGAGAGATAGAAAGTATGAGCAAGGGAGAGGCAAAGATTTGGGAGGGAAAGAGAGAATCCTAAGCAGGTTCTATGCTGTCAGTGCAGAGCCTGATGTGGGTCACCATCTCGGGAAATGCAAGTTCATGACCTGAGCTGACACCAAGAGTCAGATGCTGCTTAACCAAGTCGCCTAGGCACTCCAAAGAGGCTGTTAATTTTTAATGCTACAGTGCAACATAAAAAAAGGAATAAAGTTATGTCAAATTAACATGCCATAAAATGTGTTGTTCTTCCTAATATTTAGTTGTTTTTCTTGAATAAATGCTTCTCAGATAGTTTTTTTTTTCAGATAGTTTTAAATTATTGGTTAACTTTCAGAGTTCCAAAAAATGCATTTTGACAATTTTTCCCATGTCTTTGTTTTTCATACAGAGATTATTATCAGAAGTTTTTACATGACAAATGTAAAACTGCCTTTTAATTAGGTTATTTTAATTCACAACTCAGTAGTGGCACAAGACTCCTCCTCTTTTAGGTCTTTCAACAATTTCAACAATTTATCTTCTTTCCTGCATTAAATTAAATTATTCTTAATTACCTATAATAATTTGTTTCTTACATAAATTCTTATTTTTATATATTCATTAAATAGCAATCAAAACGACATTATAATTTTTCATCATACACCTTGCTTTCTTATTGCTACTTGTTTTTTTAAATGTTTTATTTATTTTTGAGAGAGGGCAAGTAGGGACGGGGAAGAGAGAGAAGGGGACAGAGGGTCTGAAGTGGGGTTGGCACTCAAAGCAGGGACCCCCATTTGGGACTTGAACTCATGAAACATGGCCTGAGCGGAAGTCAGAAGCTCAACCAACTGAGACACTCAGGTGCTCCTTTTAATCCTACTTGTAAGTTTTGAAAATTATTTCTTTGTTAATTGTATTTTTTTTTTCAATTTATTGTCAAGTTAGTAACATACAGTGTAGTCTTGACTTTAGGAGTACATTCTGGGATTCGTCATTTATATACAACACCCAGTGCTCAACCCAACAAGGACCCTACTAAATTCCCATCACTTTCCTACCGCCATCAACCCTCAGTTTGTTCTTTGTATTTAAGAGTCTCTTATGGTTTGCCTCCCTCTCTGTTTGAAACTATTTTCCCCTTCCCTTTCCCCATGGTCTTCTGTTAAGCTTCTCAAGTTCCATATATGAGTGAAAACATGATATCTGTCTTTCTCTGACTTAGTTCACTTAGCTTAATGCCCTCCAGTTTGATCCATGTTGCAAAAGTCCAGGATCGTGATGCCTCCAGTTTTGGTTTTCTTTTTCAACATTAATTTGGCTATTTACAATTGTTAGCTTTTCTTGATGGATAGACCCCTTACTTATTATATACTGTCTTAATCTCTTGTTACAGTACTTGTTTTAAAATCTATTTTGTCTAAGTATGGATACTCAGCTTTCTTTTGACATCCAGTAGCATGATAGATGGTTTTCCATGCCCTCACTTTCTATCTCTAGGTGTCCTCATATCTAAAATGAGTCTCTTGAGGGCAACATACAGCTGGATCTTATTTTTTCATCCATTTTGATACTCTATATCTTTTTATTATGACATTTAGTCCATTTACATTCAGAGTGATTATTGAAAGATATGGATTTAGCATCATAGTGTTATCTGTAGGTTTTGTGCTTGTGTTGAAGTCTCTGGTCCTTTGCAGTCTTTGCTGCTTTCCACTCATAGAATCCCTCTTAGTATCTCTTGTAGGGCTGGTTTAGTGGTCATGAACTCCTTTAGTTTTTGTTTTGTCTGGGAAAGCCTTTATCTCTCCTGCTGTTCTGAATGACAGCCTTGCTGTATAAAGGATTCTTGGCTGCATATATTTCCTATTCAGCACATTGAATATTTCCTGCCACTCCCTTATGGCCTGCCAACTTTCAGTGGACTGATCTGCTACTACCCTTATGTGTATACTGTTTTAGGTAAAGGCCCATCTGTCCCTAGCTGCTTTTAGAATTCTTTCTTTATCTTTGTATTTTGTCAGTTTCAGTATGATATGATGTGGTGTTGACCTGTTTTTGTTGATTTAGATGGGAGTTCTCTGTGCATCTTAGACTTGGATGTCTATTTCCTTCCTCAGATTAAGGAAGTTCTCAGCTATAATTTGTTAAAAAAAAGAAAAAAAATCTTTTGCCCCTTTATCTCTCTTATTCTTCTGAAACTCCTGTGATACAGTTATTATTCCATTTCATCGACTCAATTAGATCTCTCATTTTACCCTCATGGTCTAGTAATTTCTTTTTCCCTCTTTTTCCAGGTTCATCATTTTCTATAATTTTATCTTCTATTTCACCTATTATCTCCTCTGCTTCTTCCAGCCTTGCTGTCACTGCATCTAGTTTATTTTGCATCTCATTTACAACATTTCTTTATTCATTGTGACCCTCTCTTAGGTCTTTGATCTATGCAGCAATAGATTGTTGTCTTCTATGCTTTTTTCAAGCCTAGCTATTAGTCTCATTAATATTATACTAAGTTATTGTTAAGATATATAGTTTTTATCTGTTTTGAGCAATTCTCTGACTATAATTTCTTCCTGGAATTTCTTTTGAGGTTATTTATTCTGTTTTGTCATTTTGGCTAGGTTTCTTTTATGTGATTTAATCTCTGTCTATTCCTAGACTCTACCATTAGACTATTAGCTCCGTCAGGCCAGGAACCACATCTTTCTTGTTTATTACTATATCTCACTAACTAGCCCAATGATTGGAAAATAATAGATGATTATTAAATATTTATGAATAAATGAACAAGTGAATGAAAAACTGGAAAATTATTAAGATGTATGGAAGAATGAAAGACAATGTTTGGTTTAGCACCAATGCTATGTGTGTTATGCTTTCAAATACTGTTGTTTCCTGGGGCTTTCAGAGTTGAAGTTCTTTGACATTCAGACTATGAGGAAAATTGAGATCAAAAATCTTAATTTTGTTGTTTATTTATTAAGCTGGCTAACCGAATAAAAACACTATTGTAAATTTAAAAATGTATAAGAAGGTCTCTATGTTGTATTTTTATTTTCAGAGATGTGTCTTTCATATCTAAAGCAATAGCTAGTACATCGTAGGCACACTGAAAAAAATTGTTAAATAAGTAAAAACATATAGGTACTTTGTTTCCATATTCTTTATTTTTTCCAGCTTTGTAGAGGCATAACTGACAAATAAAATTATATATATTGAAAGTGTACAAATGATATATATGTTTATTTTGTGAAATATTTACCAATATCAAGTTAGTTATCAATCAACTCACATTGTTACATTTATTTTGTGGTGAGAATAATTAACTTTATTATATTATCAAATTCAAGTATACATTGTAGTATTTTTAACTATAGTCACCAGGCTATATGTAAGAACTAAAGAACTTATTACTGAAAGTTTCATCCCTTTTACTAATATGTCTCCTTTTCCCCCATTTACCTGTCCTTGGCATTTTTTTTCTGTTTCTTTGAGGTTGACATTTTTTTAAGATTACACTTATAAGTGAAAACACAGTCTTTCTTTGGCTTATCTTTCTCACTCTAATGCATTTTAGGTTCATCCAAGTTGTTGCAAAATGCAGGTCTGTCTTCTTTTTATGGCTGGGTAGTAGTCTACTCTGAGTGAGTGCCCCTTTTTACAAATCTATTAGTTTCTTGTTTGTCATATATGATAAATGATAATGTTTACCTTATGAGGTTATAATGAGGTTTTAATGAAGATTACATGAGGCCATTTAGTAAGTACTTAATACAGTGCTCAGCATTTAATAATTTCTCCATTTAATGTTCATTTTTACTCTTGTTATTATTACTATGACATAACCATGGGATTTAGACTCAAGTCTAAAATGTTTTTTGAAGTAAGTGTCCTTGATCAAATTAATTTTCTGTTCTGGAAAATGGGGATGATAGTTATATTTCTCCAACTTTTTATTTAAATTCCAGGTAGTTAACAAACAATGTAATATTAGTTTCATGTGTATTTAGTGATTCATCACTTACATACATAACCCAGGGCTCTTACAAATCTCTTCTTTAATAATTATCACCCATGTGACAGATCCCTCCACCCATCTCCACTCCAAGTTTGTTCCCTATAGTTAAAGGTCAGTTCTCTGGTTTGCCTCTTGTGGTTTCCCCTATGTTCATCTATTTTATTTCTTAAATTCCACACATGAGTGAAATCATATGTTATTAGTTTTTCTCTAACTGACTTATTTTGCATAGCATAATACACTCTAGCGCCATCCACATCACTATAAATGGAAATAATTCATTATTTATTTTTCATTATTTTTGAGATTGAATAATATCCCTGTGGTGTGTATCCTTGTACATATGTGTGTGTGTGTGTGTGTGTGTGTGTGTATACACACACATCACAGGGATATTATTCAATCCCATACACACACGCGCACACACCACACCTTATTTACCCATTTCAGTTGACAGACATGTGAGATTTTTGCAGTTTGGCTATGGTTGGTAGTCCTGTTATAAACATCAGTGTGCATGTACCCCTTCAAATCAGTATATTTGGATTGATTGGGTAAATACCTAGTAGTGCAAATGCTGAGTTGTAGGGTAGTTCTATTTTTAACTTTTTGAGGAACCTTTACACTGCTTTCCAGAGTATCGGCACCAGTTTGCATTCTCATGAACATTTTAAAAGTGTTCCTCATTCTCCACATCCTTGCCAACATGTGGTGTTTCCTGTGTTGTTATTTAGCCATTCTGATTGGTGTTAGGAGATATCTCATTGTAGTTTTCATTTGTATTTCCATGATGATAAGGGATGTTGAGCATGTTTTCATGTGTCTGTTAGCCATCTAGATGTCTTCTTTGGAAAAAATGTCTATTCATGTCTTCTGCAATTTTTTAAACTTGACTGTTATTATTATTTTGTGTGTGTTTGTGTGAGTGTGTGTGTTGAGTTTGGTAAGTTCTTTATATATTTTGGAGCTATTTACCAAATATGCCATTTGTAAATATCCTCTCCCATTCTGAAGGTTGTCTTCTGGTTTTGTTGATTGTTTCTTTCACTATGCAGAAAACATTTATGTTGATGAAATAACAACAGTTTATTTTTCCTTTTGTTTCCCTTGCCTCAGGGAAGATATCTAGTAGGAAGTTGCTATGGTTAATGTCAAAGAGGATAATGTTTGTGTTCTCCTCTGGGATTTTGATGGATTTCTGTCTCAAATTTAGACTTTTAAATCATTTTGAATTTATTTTTGTGTATGTTGAAAGAAACTAGTCCAGACTCATTCTTTTGCATGTTGCTGTGCACTTTTCCTAACAACTTTTGTTGAAGAGACTTTTTTTCCATTGGGTATTCTTTCCTACTTTGTTGAAGATTAATTGACCAAATACTTGTGGATTCACTTCTGGTTTTCTATTCTGTTCTATTGATATGTGTCTATTTTTGTACCAGTAGCATACTGTCTTGATCACTACAGCTTTGTAATATAACTTGAAGTCTGGAATCGTGATGTCTTTAGCTTTTTTTTTTTTTTTCAAGATTACTTTGAGTATTCAGGGTCTTTTGAGTTTCCATACCCATTATAAGATTGCTTGTTCCAACTATGTGGCATTTTGGTAGGGACTGCATAGAATGTGTAGATTGCTTTGGGTAGTAAACACATTTTAACAATATTTGTTTTTCTTATCCATGATCTTGGAATGTTTTACCTTTTATTTGTGTCATCTTCAATTTCTTTCATCAGAGTTTTATAGTTTTCCAAGTACAGAAGTTTTTCCTCTTTGGATAGGTTTATTCTTAGGAAACTTATGGTTTTGGGTGCAATTGTACATGGGATTGATACCTTGATTTCTATTTCTGCTGTTTCTTTATTAGTGTGTAGAAATGCAACAGATTTCTGGACATTGATTTTGTATCCTGTGACTTTACAGAATTTATGTATCAGTTCTTGCAATTTTTTGGTGGAGTCTTTTGGGTTTTTTATATAGTGTACCATGTCATATAGGTACATGGTACCTGCAAATAGGAAACATTTGACTTCTTTCTTGCCAATTTGGATGCACTTTGTTTCTTTTTGTTTTCTTTTTGCTAAGGCTAGGACTTCCAGTGGTATGTTAAATGACAGTGGTGAGAGTAGATATCCCTGTCTTGTTCCTGACCATAGAAGAAAAGTTCTCAGTGTTTTCCCATTGGAGATGATATTACCTGTGGGTTATGTATATATGGCCTTTATCATGTTGAGATATATTCTATCTCTGTTAAGGGTTTTCATCATAAATGGATGTTGTACTTATCCTTTCTTTTATTAATGCACTGTGTCACGTTGCTTGTTATTGAGCCATACCTGCAACCCAGAAATGCATCCCATTTGATCACAGTGAATAATTATTTTAATATATTGTTGGATTCAATTTGCTAGTAGTTTGTGAATAATTTTTGCATTTATGTTCATCAGGGGTATTAGTCTATAAATATCTTTCTAGTGGAGTCTTTGCCAGGTAATTCTAGCCTCATAGAAAGAGTTTGGAAGTTTTCCTTCCGTTTCATTTTTGGAATAGTTTGAGATAAATAGGTATTAACTCTTCTTTAAATGTTTGAAAGGATTCCCCTGGGAAGCCATCTGGGCCTTAACTTTAATTGTTGGGAGATTTTTGATTATTAATTCTATTTCTTTGTTGGTTATTGGTCTTTTCAAGTTTTAAATTTCTTCCAGATTCAGTTTTGGTAGTCTATATGTTTCTAGAAATTTATCCATTTCTTCCAAATTGTCAGATTTGTTAGCATATATTTTTTCATTATATTCACTTATAATTATTTGTATTTATGTGATGTTATTTGTTACTTCTTGTCTATAATTTGTGTTTTATTTATTTAGCTCTTTTTTCTTCTTGAAAAGTCTGGGTAGGGGTTTATAAATTTTATTAATTTTTTCAATTAACCAGGTCCTGGTTTTATTGATCTGTTCTACTTTATTTTAATTTTTTTTAATGTTTGTTTATTTTTGAGAAAAACAGAGACAGAGTGTGAGCAAAGGAGGGGCAGAGAAAGGGAGACACAGAATCTGAAGCAGGCTCCAGACTCTGAGCTGGCAGCACAGAGCCTGACACGGGGCTCGAACCCACAAACTGTGAGATCATGACTTGAGCCAAAGTCAGATGTTCAACCGACTGAGCCACCTAGCACCCCTGATCTGTTCTACTTTAAAAAAAAGTTGTTTCTATATCATTAACTTATACTCTAATCTTTTTATTTCCCTTCTTTCTTCTGCTTTTAGGCTTTGTTTCTTGTTCTTTTTTCTATCCTTTTACATGTATGGTTAGGTTGTTTATTTGATATTTTTCTTTCTTCTTGAAGTAGGCCTAAATTGCTATTTATTTTCTCCCATAGAACCACTTTTGCTGTATCCAGAAGGTTTTGAACCATTGTGATTTGATTTTCATTTGTTCCAATGTACTTTTAAATTTCTACATTGATTTCTTTGTTGACACATTAATTCTTCCATAGCATGTTGTTTAACTTACCCGTATTTGCAGTCTTTGTAGTTTATCTTGTGGTTGACTTCAAGTATCATAGCATTGTGCTCAAAACACATGCATGGAAAGATCTCAAATATTTTGTACTGTTGAGGCCTGATTTTTGACCTAGTATATGATGTATTCTAGAGAATGTCCCATGTGCATTTGGGGGGGGGGGGGAACATGTGTATTCTGCTGTTTTAGGATGGAAAATTATGAATATAAATGTTGTCTATCTATTCCATTATGTCATTCTAAGTCATTGTTTCCATGTTGATTTTCTGCTTAGATGATGTGCCCATTGATGTAGGTGGAGTGCTAAAAGTCCCCTATGATTATTGTATTATTATCAATGAGTTACTTTATGTTTTTTCTTAAGTATTTTACATATTTTGATTCCTCCATATTGGGGACGTAACTATTTACAATTGTTAGATATTCTTTTTGATTTTCCCTCTGATTATATATAGCGCCTTTCTTCATCTCTTGTTACAGATTTTGGTTTAAAATCTAGTTTTTCTAATATAAGTATTGCTACTCCAACTTTCATTTGATGCCCACTTGTGGGATAAATATTTCTCCATCTCCTCACTTTAAACCTGCAGGTGTCTTTAGGTCTAAAATGAGTGTCTTGTAGGCAGAATACACATTTTTTATCCATTCTGACACCCTATATCTTTTGATTGAAGCATTTAGTTCATTTACATTCACAGTTATTATTGATAGATATGTATTTAGTGCCATTTTATAATTTGTTTTGTTGTTGTTTCTTGGGATTTTCTCTGTTCCTTTCTTATATTTGTCACTTTTACTCTTTCCTTTACAATTACCGCATCCCCTTTAATATTTATTGTAGGCCTTGTTTAGTGGTAATAAACTTATTTAGTTTTTGTTTGTATGGAAAACTGTTTATCTCACCTTCGATACTGGATAATCACCAGATTTTTCCCATTCAGCATATTGAATATATCATGCACTCGTTTCTGGTTTCCACATTTCTGTGGAGGAATCTTCTAATAATGTTATTGGTCTTCCCTTATAAATTTTGGACTTGTTTTGTCTTGCTTCTTTTATGATTTTTTTCTTTACAACCATACTTTACAAATTTAACTACAATAAATCTTGGGGTTGGCCTATTTCATTTTATTTTGATGAGTTCTCTGTGCCTCCTGGATTTGGATGTCTGTTTCTTTCCCCAGATTAGGGATATTTTCAGCTATAATTTCCTCAAATATACATTCTGCCCCGCTTTCTTTCCCTTCTTCTTCTTCTGGGACTCATAATAGGAAAGGTATTTTGTTTAATGGAGTCACTGAGTTGCAAAGTCTGCTCTTGTGATTGAACATTTTCTTTTTCTCTTTTGTGCAGCTTCATTATTTTTCATAATTCTGTCTTTTATATAGTTATTTGTTCCTTGCTTCTTCCATTCTTGTAGTCTTTACATTCACTTGGTTTTGAATTTCAGTTTCTTTCTTTTGAGATTCATTCCTCTGTTTTGTCAGTTTGTCTAAGCTACTTTCTTCTTCTCTGTGTTAGGAAAGCTTGTAAAGTGTCCTACTCCTAAGAGTAATGGCTTTATGAAGAAGAGATCATATCATGTCCAGGCACTGGGCTTTCAGGAAGTGTCTCTGATGTGTGCTGTGTGAATTTTGCTGCTGTGTTATGTATTCTTTATCCTTCAGATCAGTCTTCTGCAGAGTTTCTCCTTGCTTGCAGTAGGGGGTGTTTGGACCTTGGCCAGAGTGTGGTGAGTTTTGACTAGCTGTGCTCTGGTTGGCTTGCTAAAAGAGATGTGATGCTATTTCCACTAGATCTGAAGCTTGTTGAATTCTATGGTCAGTAGACATATTGTGTCCAAAGTTTTGTGTTTGTCTTCTTGGAGAAGGCCCACTGCTGGTCTTTAGGCACACCTGCCCATGAAATACAGTAACAGCAGATTGCAGGGAGGAGGGTTTGGTGTAAGCAAGTTAGGCCACCCTCAGTAGGTGTCTCTGTGACTATGCTGAGGGATAGGGGAATAAAATGATAACCACAGTTTCTTTTGTCCCTGAAAGGCAATGCCACCTCTCAGAGATGTGCTCCAAGAAGAGGGAACAGTATCTCCCTGTGCAATTTTGGTGATCCTCAAATCATGTAATCTGCCCTGGAGTTATCTGCTTGCCTTCTTTTCAGGTGAAGGGCAGCATCTTCAGGTCTCTATACCAGACAATAACAGGACCTCGAAAATTCCAGTCATAGACCCCACTGTTTTCAAAAAATCCCAAAATTCAATCCCTTTTACTTTCCCTGTCAATGTTTTTGGAGAAGTGTTTTTTTGTGCAATCCTCTGCCTGTGTGCTGCTTTTTCTCTCTTACTTTTCTTTATGAATGCAGCACACCTGATCCATTTCTCCCCCAAACCACATCTCTGCACTTCTTACCTTCCTCAATGTGGCCTCTGCTGACTTTCTATTGTGCAGTTTGTTCTATAATTTTTCAGGTCAATTTCTTGAGTATTCAGAATGATTTGATAGTTATCTAGTTGTGTTCAAGGAATGAGGCAAGACTAGGGTCTTCTTACTATGAAGCCATCTTAGCTCCTTCTGATAGTGATATTTTTAAAAGAAAGCCATATACATTTTCCCCCAGAGCTATTGTCAAGTGTTAATGAGGTGATATATCTTAAAACATTGTGTAGGTATATAATGCAAATATAATGAGTGTACTAAATATGTTTACATAATTTTAAGCAACTGGAAAATTTATATAATGAGGTAATATAAACTAATAGGGTTTAATTTGTGTCTTTCCAAAATAACATATTTCCATTTTACATGACCAGAATGTTGGAACTTAAAGCAATATTGGGATTGTCTGTTCCAAACTCTCCACCTATTTAGAAGAAACTGAGGTTTAGAACTAGGTGAGTTTTGCAAAGTACATAATGAGTTCATGGTGTAGATGAGTATAAAACTCAGATTTCTGCATATCTCATCTAGTGTAGTTTTCAAAGAAAATTATGATACTACTATGATGCTATTGGCAGGAAAATCGAGCACTAGAAGAAAGTATGTTGAAACATTTGAGCCTCTGTATTACACTGGTCTTATTTCATTGGTTATTAATTCACTAATACCTATGGTAAACCTATTATGTAGAAGTGGATGTTACTGGGCTTCCTAAAGTGCAAGAGTGGTGGATGCAGATACCTTCCACCAAAATCTAGAAGCATAATATTACATGTATGCACTTATCTAAAACCCATATGAGTATATGTGTTTGTATTCACATTGAAAAAGTACTTATTGCTTTTGAAAATTAGAGTTTTTTGGGGGATTTGTTGGCTTGTTTTAACACTGTCCAAAAGGCTTAACTAATGGAAGTTAAAATAAACAGAAAAAAAATCATTAAAATAAAAGACTGGTATATCTGAATCCTTGTTTCATATTTCCAATGAAATAGAGCTAAAAGAGTCTGAAATCTATTAAGGATGTAAAGAAACTCTTATCAATGGTAGTGTGCTTTGTGGTAAATGGGCATAATGTAAAATGGGTAATAGTTTTCTTTGGTGTAAGATATGCACAGGGTTAAATTTCTGCTTGGTTACTTACTAGTTCTATAAAATTTTGACAAGCTTTTAATCTAAGAAAATATTTCCTTATCTGTCAAACTAGGTTTCAGACTAATACCTATTTTATTGGATTGTTATGAGGATTACATGATATGATAATCCATTTAAAGCTCTTAATACAATGCCTGTGTACAGTAAGAACTCAATAAATGGGAATTGTTATTATGATCTGTGTTTGTTGCTGAAGTAACACATAATAAAGCCTAAAGGTATAAATAGTAGAAAATCTCCCCCAGTCAGTAAGTAGTGCTACAATTTAGCTCTGCTAGATGGATAGAATTTTATAGGTCATTTAATATCTACTCTCCTTGTTTTTCACTCTAATTTTCACATGGAACTGAATTTAGCTTTTCCCCTTTTATCTATAATATCTAAAAATTTTAAAATAAAAATTTTACCCATGTGAGTAACTCATGGGTAAAATTATACAATCTTATGGTAAGCTTCTTATGTAATGCTTGAAGCTGTCAATTAGACCATTAAGAGTGTTAAAAAAATACCTATCTTAGCAGGGGTTTTATGTGTCCTTATGTATGTATATATGTATGTATGTATGTATGTATTTTTGTTTTCCCTTTTTTAGATATCACCATTGATCCTAGTTTAATAATCCTTTACAAACATGGTAAATTGAGATTGCTCCTTGAGTGCAGACCAAACTTGCTCTTTATATTTTATACACAATACCTTTTCACATATTTGCAGAGCTTTCATGTGCTCCAGTGAACTTTTCTTTCTCACAAAAGATAAACAAAGGTATTTGAAATATTTATCACATGACAATCTGTCCAATCTAATTACTATCTTTATCATTATTTTCAAATCATGTAATGCATGAAAAACCTATAATTTCCAGATAGAAAACCAATATTTTAGGTATTGTTTGACTTCAGAAAGTAGAACAGGAATATCTCTTCCCTTATTTCAAGTATTGTACTTCTGTTAATGTTGTATAATATCACGTTAAATTTTGGCTGTCATATATTGTTTTTACTCTCACTCAACTCAATGTCAAAGAAAAGTCATTGAAACTTTGTGTGTGCTATAGGAAAATCTTCCTTAGGCATTCCGTAGACATATTTCCCTTTGCTGGTTTTTTGTTTTCTTTCTTTCTTTCTTTCTTTCTTTCTTTCTTTCTTTCTTTCTTTCTTTTTGATTTACACTCAAGTTAGTTATCATACACTCCAACAATGATATCAGGGGTAGAAACCTTGATGCCCCTTACCCATTTAGCCCATCCCACCTCCCACAATGCCCCCAGTAATGCTCTGTTTGTTCTCCATATTTAACAGTCTCTTATGTTTTGTCCCATTCCCTGTTTCTATATTATTTTTGCTTCCCTTCCCTCGTGTTCATCTGTTCTGTGTCTTAAAGCCCTCATATGAGTGAAGTCATATATTTCTTTTTCACTGACTGACAAATTTCATTTGAATAATACCCTCTAGTTCCACGAAGTTGCAAATGACAAAATTTCATTCTTTTTGATTGCCGTGTAATACCACATTGTATATATGTACTGCATCTTCTTTATGCATTCATCCAACGATGGACATTTGGGCTCTTTCCATACTTTGCTTATTGTTGAAAGTGCTGCTATAAACATTGGGGTGCATGTGCCCCTTTGAAACAGCATACCTGTATCTGTTGAATAAATACCTAGTAGTGCAATTGCTGGGTCATAGGGTAGTTCTATTTTAAAATTTAAAGGAACTTCCATACTGTTTTCCAGAGAGGCTGCACCAGTTTGCATTTGCACCAGCAGTGCAAAAAAAATCCTCTTTCTCCACATCATTGCCAACATCTTTTGTTCCTGAATTGTTAATGTTAGCCATTTTGACAGGTGTGAAGTGGTATCTCATTGTGGTTTTTATTTATATTTCCCTGATGATGAGTGATGTGGAGCATTTTTTCATGTGTTGGTTGGACATCTGGATGTCTTCTTTGTAGAAACGTCTATTCATGTCTTTCACCCATTTCTTCACTGGATTTTTTGTTTTATGGGTGTTGAGTTTGGTAAGTTCTTTATAGATTTTGGATACTAATCCTTTATCTGATATGTCATTTGCAAATATCTTTTCCCTTTCCATCGCATTCCTTTTAGTTTTGCTGATTGTTTCCTTCGCTGTGCAGAAGCTTTTTATTTTGATGAGGTCCCAATAGTTTGTTTTTGTTTTTGTTTCCCTTGCCTCTGGAGATGTTTTGAGTAAGAAGTTGCTGCAGCCAAGATCAAAGAGGTTTTTGCCTGCTTTCTCCTCAAGGATTTTGATGGCTTCCTGTGTCACATTTAGGTCTTTCATCTCTACTGAGTTTATTTTTGTGTATTGTGTAAGAAAGTGGTCCAGGTTCATTCTTCTGCATGTCGCTGTCCATTTTTCCCAGCCTCTTGCTGAAAAGACTGTCTTTATGCTATTGGACATTCGTTCCTGCTTTGTCAAAGATTAGTTGGCCATAGGTTTTTGGGTCCATTTATGAGTTTTCTCTTCTGTTCCATTGATCTGTGTGTCTGTTCTTGTGCCAGTACCATACTGTCTTCATGATTACAGCTTTGTAATACAGCTTGAACCCCAGAATTGTGATGCCTCCTGCTTTGGTTTCCATTTTCAAGATTGCTTTGATTTTCAGGGTCTTTTCTGATTCCATACAAATTTTAGGAATCTTTGTTCTAGCTCTGTTAAGAATGCTGGAGTTATTATGATAGGGATTACATTGAATATGTAGATTGCTTTGTGTAGTATCGACATTTTAACAATATTTGTTCTTCTTATCCAGGAACATGGAATCTTCTTCCATTTTTTTGTATCTTCTTCAATTTCTTTCATAAGCTTTTTATAGTTTTCAGAGTATAAATTTTTCACCTCTTTGGTTAGATTTATTCCTGGGTATTTTATGTTTTTTGGTGCAATTGTCAATAGGATCGATTCCTTGATTTCTTTTTCTGTTGCTTAATTGTTGGTGTATGGGAATGCAACAGATTTCTATGCAGTGATTTTATATCCTGCAACTTTTGAGAATTCATGAATCAGCCTCACAGTTTTTTGGTGGAATATTTTGAGTTTTCCATGTAAAGTATCATGTCATCTGCGAAGACTGAAAGTTTGGCCTCCTCCTGGCTGATGTGGATGCCTTTGATTTCTTTGTGTTATCTGATTCCTGAGGCTAAGTATTCCAGTACTATGTTGAGTGACAGTGGTGAGAGTGGATATCCCTGTCTTGTTCCTGACCTATGGGGGAAAGCTCTCAGTTTTTCCCCATTGAGGATGATATTAGCATTGGGTCTTTTATATATGGCTTTTATAATCTTGAGGTATGACCCTTCCATCCCTACTTGTTTGAGAGTTTTTATCAAGAAAGGATGTTGTATTTTGTCAAATGCTTTCTCTGTATCTTTTGAGAGAATCATATGATTATTGTCCTTTCTTTTATTGATGTGATGAATCACATTGATTGGTTTGCGGATTTTGAACCAGCCCTACATCCCAGGTATAAATCCCACTTGGTCGTGGTGAATAATTTTTTTTAATGTATTGTTGGATACATTTGGCTAATATCTTTTTGAGGATTTTTGCATCCATGTTCATCAGGGAGATTAGTCTATAGTCCTCCTTTTTAGTGGGGTCTTTGTCCAGTTTTGGAATCAAGGTAATGCTGGCTTCATAGAATGAATTTGGAAGTGTTACTTCAATTTATATATTTTTTCTAACATCTTCAAGAGAATAGGTGTTAACCCTTCCTTAAATGTTTGTCAGAATTCCCCTGGAAAGCCATCTGGTCCTGGACTCTTGTTTGTTTTGGAATATTTTTAATTACTCATTCAATTTCTTTACTGGTTATGGGTCATTTTAAATTTTCTATTTCTTCCTGTTTCAGTTGTAGTAGTTTATGTTTCTAGGAACATGTCCATTTCTTACAGATTGACCATTTTATTGTCATATATTTTCTCATAATATGCTCTTATTATTGTTTTTATCTCTGCTGTGTTGGTTGCAAGCTCTCCTCTTTCATTCTTGATTTTATTTGGGTCCTTTCCTTTTTCTTTTTGTTTAAACTGGCTAGTGGTTTATCAATTTTGTTCATTCTTTCAAAGAACCAGCTTCTGGTTCCATTGATCTGTTCTACTTTTTTTTTTTTTTTTTTTTTTTTTTTTTTTTTTTTTTTTTTTTTTT
>NC_064817.1:65167842-65219579 GCF_023721935.1 Panthera uncia | reverse complement strand
TTTTTTTTTTTTTTTTTTTTTTTTTTTTTTTTTTTTTTTTTTTTTTTGGTTTGATAGCATTAATTTATGTTCCAATCTTATTATTTCCTATCTTCTGCTGGTTTTGGGTTTTATTTGGTTTCCTTTTTCTAGCTCCTTATGGTGTAAGGTTAGGTTGTATATCTATGACCTTTCTTCCTTCTTTAAGAAGGCCTGGACTGCTATATACTTTCTTCTTATGACTGCCTTTGCTGTGTCCCACAGGTTTTGGGTTGTGGTGTTACCATTTTAATTGGCTTCCTTGTACTTTTTCATTTCCTCTTTAGCTTCATAGCTGGCCCATTCATTCTTTAGTAGGATGTTATTTAGTGTACAAGTATTTGTTACTTTTCCAGATTTTTTCTTGTGGTTGATTTCGAGTTTCATAGCATTGTCATCTAAAAATATGCTGTTATGATCTCGATTTTTTGTATTTACTTAGGGCTGATTTGTGTCCAAGTATTTGGTCTATTCTGGAGAAAATTCCATGTGAACTTGAGAAGAATGTATATTCCACTGCTTTAGGATGAAATGTTCTGAATATATCTGTTAAGTCTATCTGGTCCAGTGTGTCATTCAAAGCCATTGTTTCCTTGTTGATTTTCTGATTAGATGATCTGTCCATTGCTATAACTTGGGTGCTGTAGTCCCCTACTATTTTGGTATTATTATCAATGAGTTTCTTTATGTTTGTGATTAATTGATTTATATATTCAGGTGCTTTCATATTTGGAACATAAATGTTTACAGTTGTTAAGTTTTCTTGGTGAATAGACCCCTTAATTATGATATAGTGCCCTTCTTCATCTCTTGTTACAGTGTTTATTTTAAAGTATATATTGTCTGATATAAGTATGGCTACTCTGGCTTTCTTTTGTTGACCATTAGAATGATAGATGGTTCTCCATCCCCTATCAATCTGAAGGTGTCTTTTGGTCTAAAGCGGGTCTCTTGTAAACAGACTATACATGGATCTGTTTTTCTTATCCATTATGTTACCCTGTGTCTTTTGATTGGAGCATTTAATCCAATGACGTTTAGAGTGAGTACTGAAAGATATGAATCTATTGCCATTAAGTTGCCTGTAGAGTTGGAGTTTCTAGTGGTGATCTCTTGTCCTTTCTAGTTTTTGTTGCTTTTGGTATCTATTTATATACTTATTTAATCTTTTCTCCCCTCAGAAACTCCCCCTTAAAATTTCTTGTAGGCCTGGTTAGTGGTCATGAACTCCTTTTTGTTTGCTTGGAAAACTTTTAATCTCTCATTCTATTCTGAATGACAGCCTTGCTGGATTAAGAATTCGTGTCTGCATATCTTTCTGATTCAGCATATTGAATCTATCCTGCCACTCCTTTCTGGCCTGGCAAGTTTCTGTGGATAAGTCTGCTGCAAACCTGATCTGTCTTCCTTTATACGTTAAGGACTTTTTTTCCCTGTGCTGCTTTCATGAGTCTTTCCTTGCCTGAGTATTTTGTGAATTTGACTCTGATATGCCTTGTTGATGGTCAGTTTTGGTTGAATCTACTGGGAGTCCTCTGTGCTTCAAGATTTTGATATGTGTCTTTCCCCAGATTAGGAAAGTTTTCCGCTATGATTTGCTCACATAACCCTTCTACCCCTCTCTCTTCATTTTCTGGGACCCCTATGATTCTAATGTTGTTCCCTTCTAAAGAGTCACTGATTTCTCTAAATCTTACATTGTGCTCTTTTGCTTTAATCTCCCTCTTTTTTTCTGCTTCATTTTTGTCCATAAGTTTGTCCTTTATATCACTGATTCTCTGTTCTGCCTCATCCATCCTTGCTGCCGCTGCATATATTCGAGATTGCAGCTCAGTTATAGTATGTTTTATTTCATTCCGACTAGCTATTACTTCTTTTATATCCACAAAAAGGAAATTTAATCTATTTTCAACTCCATCTATTATTATTGTTATTTTTGTGATTATAAATTCTGGTTCAGACATCTTGCTTGTATCTGTGTTAGTTAAGCCCTGGATGTAGTTTCTTCCAGCTCCTTCTTTTGGTGTGTATTCCTTCATTTTGTCATTTTTAAAGGAGAAAAGGAATTAATGAAGTTAAAGAAAAATTAAAAAAATAAATTAAAAAATTAAAATTAAAATATTAAAAACAACAAACACACAAAAAAATCAAATAACTGATCTAGATCCTAGGTGTGTTTTGCTCTGGGTGTTGAAAAGGGCTTGATACATTAGAGAAAAAAAGGTGAAAGAAAAAAAAACAGGAAATCATTTTAAGATTTGAAAAAATTAATACACTGAAATAGAATAAAATGAAATATCGAAGTACAATAAAATTTGAAAAAAGTACATAAAAGTAAAATATATAGTAGAAATAAAATTAAGGAAAATATTTTTAATAACAATTGAAAATAAAAACTTGTTTTTCTCTTTTTGTATTCAAGAAAAAGAAAAGAAATGAAAAAGATAAAAACAGGAAAAAAAAGAAAATTGAATAGATGGACCAGTGAACAGACTGAAATATGATTGAAATTACTTCTACTTCATCTAGAATTAAAACAATAAGCACTTTATAGTCCGTAAACTAGCAGGTGAAGAGACTTGTGTTCATGAAGAGCAAGGTTGGCCCAGTTGGGAGGGGCTTAGTGTAATAGCTCCGTTCTCCACTAGATGACGCTGTTTAGCTTACTGGGGTGGATTGTCGTGGTGCATATAGTGCGGGAGCAGTGAAAATAGCATCTCCCCGTTACCCAGTCTGTTGTATCAGAACTCCGTTCTTCCCGATCACCAATCACGCATCTGTCCTTTGTCTTTGGCTTCCATCCACTCCCCACATTTAGACTGTCTGTGACTATGTCCCAGGAAGCACCTCCCTCCTGACTTTTATCTTACTTGCAGCTGTGTTCCCCTACCCCTTACTTCCTGGGGACTGAGGCTTTGACCCATTCTGCCCCTCTGCAAGAGGATCTCACTGAGCAATGGCCAGGTGCTGGCCATACCCAGGTACCTTCCCAGGACTGTGCTGCTGCCGATGCCCAGAGACTGTGGCTGGGTGCCAGCCTACCCCAGAAAAATTTCACAGATCCTGTAGCAGCAGCGTTTCAGGGATTATGGCAAATCACAACACGCTTCTGGTCCCAGGCTTCACCCTTAAAGACACTGTTCCAGCACCAGCGAATGTGGTGCTGGGGTCTTTGCCTTTTTGGGGGAGCCACAAAGCCTCTACCAGATGGGGAACCACCTCTCCCCATGTGGCCTGAAGACCCCTGGACTTCACTCTGCTCCTGGAGATTCACTTTTCCCACCATAACACTGCTGGACACTGCCAGGTATTGAGCTGTGGAGTTTCATATTCTGCACTTCCCCTGTTTATAGAGTCTTAATGGAATTTAAACCCTCTTCTTTCTACTTTCTCCCTTTTTAGTTCAGTCCCTGTGATTGTTTCCACTTTTCCACTTTCTCTCCAGCTGATTTGGGGGGGTTGCTTTTCCCATATTCTCCCCCGATCTCTATTCTCTCTCCATACACAAAAACAGCTCCCCGCCCCCTGCGGATTCTCCCTTCCCCAGTTCACTTCTCTGCACCACATACCTGCTGATTTCTGTGCTTCAGGTTGTGAAGATTGTTGTCTTAATCCTCAGATCAGTTTTCTAGGTGTGCAGGATGGTTAAGTGTTGACCTGGCTGTATTTCATGGATGTGAGACACACAAAAAGCTTCCATGCTGTTCCACCATATTGGCTCCTCCTGACATATTCCCCTTTTCAAGTGCAGAAATATTTTTCATTCTTCCTTTTTTTCATGCTGATGATAACTACCATATATTCTGTTTCCTGTTGTGCCACTGGGAATAACATCAGCAAAACTGGAAACTAAGGTTCTCAAACCTCTTAATCTACCACAGAAACATTGAAACATTTAAAAACTATCTGAACCACTATATCAATGCTCTGGAAAACATTCAAAAACTTTTTTTAATGTTTTTATTTATTTTTGAGACAGAGAGAGACAGAGCACGAGCAGGGGAGGGGCAGAGAGAGAGGGAGACACAGAATCCAAAGCAGGTTCCAGGCTCCGAGCTGTCAGCACAGAGCCCGATGCAGGGCTCAAACTCATGGACTGTGAGATCATGACCTGAACCGAAGTCAGAGGCCTAACCAACTGAGCCACCCAGGCGCCCCAAAGACTTAAAGCAACCAAGTAAACATCCAATTAAGAAAATCTGTTTTGAAAGTGTTAAGAATATTTTCTAGTGTTTTTATTCACCCTTGGTTCACACCCTTCCTTGTGTGGTAGCAGTCTTAGTCTTGAATTGGGAGCTGTTTGGTTCCCAATTACATGCTTAAATTCAGAGGAAACAACATACCTAATTTTCAAATTATTGTGTAATTTATTTTCTACTATGACTGGGCATTACCTGAAATAATGATGCAAGATGAACATCTCTGTTTTGCTTAAGTTAGATCTAATGGAGAAAAAGCAGTTGACATTTACTGTGAAAGCTTCCAGAGGGACTTAAAACCAATAGACATTTGGGACAAGAAATTATGGATGCCTTCCAACATACAAGAGATGATCTATGAAAGGGAGAAAAATCTGGGATGGAAATCTTTGTTAAACTACAATATTCTAAAACAGCCATGTATACTGAAGCATTTAGAAAACCATGAACAAGCCCAGGCAAGATACATGCTCAGAAATTTTTGAGAAAAAACTTTAAGCTTTCACCTTGAGCTAATACTTATACTAAGAAAATAAGTGTTGAAGTATCTAAGCACAGAGAAAAGCAGTAAAAACTAAGATAGGTAATTTTTTTCCTACTTTCTCTCTTTATATTTTTATGTGCTTGTGTTTGTTTCAGTTCTTTGCACTCTAGGAAATTTCTGGACATGGGTAAAGGAAGGGAGACATCAGTAACACATGACAAGGAATAATCTTTGCAAAAACAGTTTGGAAAAATATAGGAAAATTATTCAACAACTAAAAATCAGCAAACACTGTTGAAAGGAGAAAAACCTGATTTCTAGAGTTACAATGTCATACTATTTAAATACAAATTTTTCCATAAAAATAATAATTTATGTGTGAAAATTGAAACCATGACCTATTCAAAAGAACAGAGAAAATATACTACTGTTTCTGAAGAGCAAACATCAGACATACTAAACAATGACTTTAAAACAACTATATTAAATATACTCAGTTAAGGGAGAATGTGGAGAAATAACTAAAGAAAATCAGGAAAATGACATGAGAACAAAATGAAAATATCAACAAAGATGTAGAAATTACATAAAGGAATGAAACAGAAATTTGGAAATAAAAAGTATGATAACTAAAATACAAAATTCACTAGATTTCAACAGCAAATTTGAGTAGGAAAAAGAAAGAATAAGAGGGGCACCTAGGTGGCTTGACTGGCTGAGCTCTGACTTTGGCTCATGTCATTATCTTGCATTTCATGAGTTTGAGCCCAGTGTCGGGTTCTCTGCTGGCAGCTCAGAGACTGGAGCCTGCTTTGTATTCTATGTCTCTGTCTCTTTTTGCCCTTCCCTCACATGCACTCTATCTCTATCTCTCAAAAATAAACATTAATTTTTTTAATTAAAAAATAAGTAGAGAACTTAAAGATAAGGAAATTGAAATTTTTTTAGTATATAGAGAAGGAAGGAAAAAAGGAGAAAAAGTTAGGGTGCCCAGGTGGCTCAGTTGAGTGTATGACTCTTGATTTCAGCTCAAGTCATGATCTCAAGGTCATGGGATCGAGCCCTGTATTGGGTTCCACACTGAATGTGGAGCTTGCCTGGGATTATTTCTCTCTCTCTCTCTCTCTCTCCCTCTTCCCTTTTCCCCTGCTTGCTCTCTCTCTCAAAAATAAAAATAAATAATAATAGTAAATAAAAAATAAAAAAAGAAGGAGAAAAATAAACGGAACCTAAGGTACTTGTCATAAACATTTAAGTGTATATATATATATATATTATGTAAGTCCCAGAAGAGAAAGAGAGAAGAAAAAATAATTCAGAGAGTTAATTTAAAGAAATAATGGCAAAAAATGTCCTAAATTTGATAAAAGGCATCAATATACAAAGTCCAAAGTTCAAAAACTCCAAGTGGATAATCCCAAAGATATAAGACTGAGACAATTTTAATCAAACTATTGAATGCCAAAGACAGAGAGGAGCTTGTGAGCAGGAATACAAAAGTGAATCATGACATTTAATGGATTCTCTACAGGATTATCAGCCCAGTGTTCATTCAAAGTCTTGGGAACCAAAAAGCAGTGAGATAGTCTATTTAAAGTATTGAACACAGTCTGTCAACCAAAAATTCTACATCTGGTAAAACGTACTTTTAAAAATTAGGGAAAAGTTAAAACATCCCTAAAAGAAAAATTAAAACCTGAAGGAGTTTATTAACACTAGATTTTCCATAAAACAAATAGTAAATGGAGTCTTTTGGATCAACATAAATTGATGCAGGACAGCAATTTTGAAGACATATGAAAAAATAAATAATTTTCATAAATATGAATACAAGGGTGAATATAAAAGCCAAAATTATTATAATTTTAGTTTGCAACTTTACTTTTCATATTTTGCATAATTAAAAAGACATATGCTTAAAAATAATTACAAATCTGTTAAAGGAACAGAATATAATAACATGTAAGTTGTGACAGTAATAATATAAAAGGGAGTGAAGTTCTACAGGAGACGTTTTGTATGAAGTTAAAGTTTAAGTTGTTATCAATTAAACTTATATTTTTACAACTTTAAGATTTTATGTGTCCCAATGGCAATCAAAACATAATAACTACAAAATATACACAAAAGAAATGAAAGGGAAACAAAGTATGTCACTTTAAAAATCAACTAAATACAAAAGAAGGCAGTAATGAAGAAAATGAGAGGGGAAAAAAACCTGTAAGACATACAGGAAACAAATAGTCCTTTGTTTTCAGGAACATTACATGTAAATAGATTAAACTCTCTAATTAAAAGACAGAAATTGATGGAATGGAGGAAAACACATGATCCAACACTGCTGTCTATAAGAGGCCTACTTTATATCTAAAGGAACAAATAGGTTGAAAGTGTACAGAAAAGGGGACCCCATTCCAATAGGAATCAATTGGAAGCTGACATAACTAAATTAATATCAAAGCAGAGTTAATTTAAAAACTGTAACAAGAGACAAAGTAGGATGTTATTGATAACAGGGTCAATTCATCAAGAAGATATAATAATTGAAAACACATATGCATCAATCAGAAGAATCCTATAATATATGATGTAAGCATTGTTAAAATTCATGAAAAAAATAGAAAGTTCTTCAACAATATTTGGAAACTTCAATATTTCACATCCAATTTTTGATAGAACACCCACAGAGATGATAAACAATAAAATAGAAGATATGAAGCAACACTATATACAGTTTAGGCCTAATATATATATATAGAACACAACATGCAGGAATAGCAAAATGTAAATTTTCTTCAAGTGCACATGAAATATTCTTCAAGCCTGATCACACATAGGCCACAAAAATAGTCATAATAACATTTTTAAAAATATTGGAATCATAATTTTTATCATACTGGATTAAAACTGAAAATTAATAGAAACTGAAATATTTACAAATATGTGGAAATTAAAGACTATAATATTAAACAACCACTGGGCCAATGAAAAAATAATAAGAGAAATTAGAAAATATCTAGAAACAAATTAAAACAAAAATGAACATTGTAAAACTTATGAGATGCATTTAAAGCAGAGCTAAGTGGTAAATTTATAGCAGAAAACAGAGATATTAAAAGAAGAAAGTTATCAGTATCCTGTTGTTACACCTTAAAAGAACTAGAAAATAAGAGATATGGGCAAAATCCCAAGCAAGAGGACAGAAGAAATTCATTAAATTTAAAGTGGAAATAAATTATAAAAAATAAAAATAAAAACAAAGAACATCAATGCAGACAAATACTGGATAATAGAAAATATGAATAAAATGGACAAAACATAGACTTCTGGGGAAGATGGTGCAGTAAAAGGACCTTAGGTACACCTGGTTCCCAGGAAACCACTAGATAACACTCACATCAATGTAAATAACCCAGAAAATGACCCACGAAGAGGCCACATTGAGGGGGATAGGAATGGCAGAGATGCCATTAGGAACTAAAGGGACTCATGAGACAGTTTGTGGGAGAGAGGAAACTTGAGGGCATGGAGAAAGTAGATAAATGGACCTCCACACTGGGAAGCCTGCACAGGGAAAATGAATCCCCATAATATTTGGCTCTGAAAAACAGAGGGGCCAAACTTCATGAGGTCTTAGAATCAGCAGGACTTAAAACCTGGAACTTAAAAGAAAAAAAAAAATTGGTGAGCTCAGCTCTGGGAGAGCAGGTGGGTTAAACAAGAGGAAACCAAGTCCTTACTCTTAAAGAGAAAGCACAACATACAGCCTATGTAGATATAAAATAGAATCAGCAGTTTGAAAAGCTCACGGAGAATACAGGAGGGAAAGTTTTTAATTTCAAAGCATGTCTTGGAGGGACAGAAATCACACGATCTTCTCTAAGAACAAAGGAACTAACACAAGCCATTTCCCTCCTCCTCCCTCCCTCAACATAAACACTCAGCCACCTGAAGAACACACTACCTAATTTGCTAGTACTGCCACCTCCCCTTCCACACTCACCTTTTGCCAATCCACCCATCCTGACAACCTACCTCAATCCAGGAACTGCAGGCCCTCTCCTGCAGAGGAATGGTGGTACATAAAGCTTGCTAGCAATGTCACCTGCCCCCCACCTCCCATGCTATGCTTTGGCAAATCTGCCTTTTCCAATACATTCTTGGCCAGAGCCCATTCAGGGTGATGTCAAAACCTGGCAGTGTGAAAGCAGCCACTACAGTGACCAGAACCACTCCAAAGTGACTTTTTCCCCAGAAAGAGGGAAAGGTAACCATGCAAAGCAGTCAGAGGAAGGTCCAGCAGTGGGCTGGAGGAAGAAAACTAGTCAGACTGAAACCCCACCCCTCACTGAAAGCTTCTCAGAAGGCAACACAGGGAAAACACCCTGCATCTTAGTGCTACTGTATCACTGGCAAATGCTTGGTTTGACTCAACTCAAGTCTTAGAAGTACCCAGACTGGCCCACCAACACCATAGGGACCAAATACTATCCACAATAGTCAAAGAGAGCCATTGCAGATGGCTGGGTTGAAGGAAAAGGTGGCTCAGCCACAAAAATAAGGCACGCACATTACACATCAGAGACACCCCTGAAGTGTCAGGTTATGGTGAACAAGAGTCACTACAAGGCAGGACACTAGAGAACCTATTCTTCATAAGGCCATTACTTTAAAGTGCAGGACATGTAGCTGTCTTTCCTAACACATAGAAACAGAGAGTGAGACAAAATGAAGAGACTGAGAAATATGTCCCAAATGAAAAAACAGGACAAAATCACAGAAAGAGACCGAAGTGAAATGAAGGTAAATAACATGACTGATAGGGAATTAAAGTAATGAACATAAAAATACTCAGTGGACCTGAGAAAAGAGTGGAGGTCATCAGTAAGACTCTTAATGAGAATAGAAAAGAGATGAAGAATACAATACATGAAATTAATAATATACAAGATAAAAAAAATAGTAGGCTAGATAAAGCAAAATAATGAATCAGCAACCTGGAAAAGAGAGTAGTGGAAAGCGATCAAGCTGAGCAGGTTTGAGGAAAAACTATGCAAAATAAGAATAGACTCAGGGAACTCAGCAACATCATCATGTGTAAAGACATCCCCATTATAAGAATCCTAATAGAAGAACAGAAAGAAAAGGGGAAAGAAAATGTATTTGAATAAATGATACCTACAAACTTCTCAAATCTGGGCAAGGAAACAGAAATCCAGATCCAGGAGGTACAGACAGCCTCCAACATAATCAACCCAAAGAAGTCCATATCAAGACACATAGTAATTAAAATGGCAACAGGCAGTAATAAAGAGAATTTTAAGAGCAGCAAGAGAAAATAAAGCAGTTACATGCAAGGTAAATTCCATAAGGATATCAGATGATTTTTCAACAAAAAACTTTTTAGGTAAGAAGGATGTGTCATGATATATTCAAAGTGCTGAAAGTGAAAAATCTGCAGCCAAAAATACTCTATCCAGCAAGGCTATCATTCAGAATAGAAGGAGACATAAAAAGTTTTCCAGACAAAAGTTATAAAAGATCATGAACACTAAACTCCCCTACAAGAAATGTTAAATGGTACTCTTTGACTGGAAAGGAAAGACCATAAGCAAGAGTAAGGAGAGTGGGAATCACAAAAGCAGTAAAATAAGTATATCTGTAAAAATCAGTTAATTGACTCACAAAATAAAGGGATATAAGCATGACACCTTCCACCTAAAATGTGGGAAAGAAAGAAGTAAATAATGGGCTCAAACTTAAGCAACCATCAACTTAATATAGATTACTATATGCCAAAGGTATTATATAAAAACTGAATGTTAATGACAAATCAAAAACCAGTGATAGATACGCAAAGAATAAAGAAAAAAAAAAGAATCCAAGTATATCACTTAAGTAAGCTAACTAATCATGAGAGAAGAGAACAAGACAAGAAAGGAATGGAGAAAAAAATACAAAAAAAAAGTTTTCTAATTCATATGACATGTAACAAAATGGCAGTAAATACATATCTATCTATAATCACTTTGAATGTTAATGGACTAAGTAATCAAATGACATAGGGTGATGGAATGGATTAAAAAAAAAAAGACCCATCTACATGTTTCCTACAAGAGGCTCATTTTACACCAATAGACACCTGCAGACTGAAAGTGAAGAGATGGAGAAACATTTATCATGCAAATGGACGTGACAAGAAAGCCAGGATAACAATACTCATATGGGACAAAATAGACTTTGTAACAAAAATGGTAACAGGAGACAAATGACACTGCATAATCATTAAAGGGGCAATAGTACAAGAAGATATATTATTTATGCAACCAATATGGGAGCACCCAAATACTTAAATCAGTTAATAACAAACATTCAGGAAGTAATCATAATAAAATAATAGTAAGGAACTTTAACACCCCAATTATATCGATGGATAGATCTTCCAAACAGAAAATCAACAAGGATACACTGGTTTTGAATAACACACTGGAACAGGTGGATTTGCCAGGTAAATTTAAAATATCCCATCCCAAAATAGCAGGATACCACTATTTTAAAGTGCATATGTAACATTCTTCAGAATAGATCATATATTAGGCGACAAAACAAGACTCAACAAATTAAAAAAAGATTGCAGTTGTTCCATGCCTCTTTTCTAACTACAATGCTATGAAACTAAAATTCAACAACAAGAAAAAATATGGAAAGAGCTCACATACACGGAGATCAAATAACATGCTACTAAACATTGAATGGGTAAACAACAGCAACAACAATTAAAGACAAAATTAAAAAATACATGGAGACAATTAAAAATGAAAATACAACGATCCAAAATTTGAGGAATACAGCAAATATATTCTGAGAGGAAAGTTCAGAGCAATATATGCTTACTCAAAAAGTAAGAAAAATATTAAATAAACAACCTAAAAATTAAAGCAGAAATAAAGAAAATAGGAACTAAACACAAAAACAAAAACAATATAAAAGATCTATGAAACCAGGAGCTGGTTCTTTGAAAAGATCAACAAACTTGGTAAAACTTTAATGAGACCCAAAACAAAAACAAAAACAAAACAAGTCAGAGAAAGACAAATACCATATGATTTCATTCACATGTGGAATTTAAGAAACAAAACAGATAAACATAGGAGAATGGAAAAAAAGAGAGAGGGAAGCAAACATTAAGAGACTCTTAACTATAAAAAATAAGCAGAGGATTGATGGAAGGAGGTGGGTGGTGGATGGGCTAAATGGGTGACGGGTATTAAGGAGGGCACCTGTGATGAGAAATGGGTGTCACTAAATTTTACACCTGAAACCAATTTTATCATATGTGTTAACTAGAATTTAAATAAAAACCTGAAGAAGACAGAGAGAGAGAGAGGACTGAAATAATCAAAATCAAAATCAGAGGAGAAATAACAACCAACATGACAGAAATGCAAAGGATTATAAGAGAATACTATGAAAAATATATACCAACAAATTGGACAACCTAGATGAAATGGACTAAATCCTAAAATTATAACCTCACAAAATGGCATCAGGAAGAAATGGAAAGTTTGAATAGACTGAGCACCAGCAATTCGTTTAAATCAGTAATTTAAAAAATACCGATAAACAAAAGTCTAGCACTAGATGGCTTCACAAGTAACTTCTAGTAAACATTTTAAAAAGAGTTAATACCTATTCTTCTCAAACTACTCCAAAAATGGAAGAGAAAAGGAAGCTTCCAATTTCATTCTGTGAGACCAGCATTACCCTGTTGTTAAAAGTATATAAAGACACTATGAAAAAAATAGAATTAACTATTCATGTCTGGTGAATATACATGGAACAGTCCTCAACAAAATATTAGCAAAACGAATCCAGCAAGACGTTACAAGTAATTAACCACAATCAGGTGGTATTTATTCCCGAGACGCAGGGTGGGTCAATATTCATAAATCAATGTGATACATCACATCAATAAGATAAAGACTAAAAACCAAATGATCATTTCAATAGATGCAGAAAAAACATTTCACAAAGAACAACATCATGATTAAAAAAAAAAAACTCTCAATAAAGTAGGTTTAGAGAGAACATACGTCAATGTAATAAAGGCCATATATGAGAAACCTACAACTAACGTCATACTCAATGTTGAAAAACTGAGAGTTTCACCACAAGATCAGGAACAAGACAAGGATATCCACTGTATCCACTTTCATTCAACACGATATTGAAGTCCTAGTCACAACGATCAGACAACAAAAGCAGCATCAACAACAAATAAAAGACATTCAAATTGGTAAATAAAACCTAAAATTTTCACTATTTGTAGATGATATAATACACATGTAGAAAAATTTTATATATAGAAAAACTACTAGAAGTGACAAAATAATTCAGTAAGGTTACAGTATACAAAATCAATGTACAGAAATTCATTGAATTACTTTACACTAATAATGAAGCAACAGAAAGAGAAATTAAGAAAGAAATTCTAGGGGCGCCTGGGTGGCTCAGTCAGTTAAGCGTCTGACTTCGGCTCAGGTCATTATCTCACGGTTCGTGGGTTCAAGCCCCGCATCAGTCTCAGGCTCAGAGCCTGGAGCCTGTTTCAGATTCTGTATCTCCCTCTCTGTCTTCCCCTCCCCCACTTGCGCTCTGTCTCCCTCTGTCTCAAAAATAAACATTAAAAAGAAAGAAACAATTCCTTCCATATACAATTGCACCAAAATTAATACAAATATGTAAGAATAAACTTAACTAAGGAGGTGAAAGATTTGTACTCTGGAAACTATAAAACCTTGACTAAAAAATCGAAGATGACAGGAAAAAAGGAAAAAAGATGTTGCATGTTCATGGATTGGAAAAACACATTTTGTTATATTGCCTATACTACCCAAAGTAATATACATGTTTAATGCAATCCATATAAAAATATCAACAGAATATTTTTATAGAACTAGAACAAATGTTCCTAAAATTTGTATGGAATCACAAAAAATCCTAGTAGCCTAAGCAACCTTGAAAAAGGCAAGCAAAACTGGAAGTATCACAATTCCAGACTTCAAGTTATATTACAAAGCTGTAGTAATCAAAATAATATGGTAGTGGCACAAATATATACACATAGATCAGTGAACAGCATAGAAAGCCCAGAAACATACCTACAATTATATACTCAATTTGTTCTTGACAAAAGAGACAAGAACATGCAATGAGGAAAAGAATGTCTGTTCAACAGGTGTTTTGGGAAAACTGGACAGTTACATGCCAATAAATGAAACTGGGTCAGTTACTTACACCATACACATAAAATATATTCAAAATGTATTAAATACCTAAATATGAGTCCTAAAATCATAAAAGTCCTAGAAAAGAGCACTAGCAGTAATTTCTCTGACATGTGACACAGCAATATTTTTCTAGATGTCTCCTGGAGCCAGGAAATAAGAGCAAAAATTAAACTATTGGGGCAACATCAAAATACACAGCTTCTATACAGTGAAGGAAATAATCAACAAAACGAAAAGATATCCTAGTGAATGAGAGAGGTATCTGCAAATGACATATCCAATAAAGGGTTAGTATCCAAAATGTATAAAGAACTTATAAAACTCAAAACTCAACACCCTGAAAAACATAAAAGCCAGTTAAAAATGGGCAGAAGTCATGAACAGGCATTTCCCCAATGAAGACATTCAGATGGCCAACAAACACATGAAAGGATGCTCAATATCACTCATCATCAGGGAAATGCAAATCAAGACCACAATTGGATATCACTTCCCATCTGTCAGAATGGCTAAAATTAAAAAAAAAAAAAACATCAAGAAACAGCAAGTGTTTTTAAGAATATGGAGAAAAAGGAACCCCCTTGTACTGTTGGTGGGAATACAAACTGGTGCAGTCACTGTAGAAGACAGTATGGAGGTTCCTCAAAAAGTTAAAAGTAGAACAACCCTGCAATCCAGTAATCACACTACTGAGTATTTACCCCAAAAATACAAAAACACTAATTTGAAAGGATACATGCACCCCTATGTTTATTGCTTCATCATTTATGATAACAGCCAAATTACGAAAGCAGCTAAAATTTCCATTGATATATGATTGAATAAAGAATAAGCATTACTGGGCCATAAAAATGAATAAAGAATAAGTATTCCTGGGGCATAAAAAAGGTATGAAATCTTGCTATTTACAACATGGGTGAGGCTAAAGAGTATAATGGTAAGCAAAATAAGTCAGTCAGAGAAAGACAAACATGATTTCACTCATATGAGTGATTTCACTCATATGAACAAAGGAAAAAAAAAAGAGAGAAAGACGAACCAAGAAACAATCTTAATTTTAGAGAACTAACTGATAGTTACCACAGGGGAGGTTGGTGGCATGATGGGCAATATAGGTGATAGAAATTGAGGAGTGTGCTTGTTGTAATGACTAATGGGTGATGTATAAAATAGTTGAATCACTATATTTTATACCTATTTATTACACTCTATTTTAACTATACTGCAAATAAAATAAAATAAAATAAAATAAAATAAAACAATTGTAAAAAGAATTATGCAAATTTTATCAGCTATTAAATGCCTATAAATAAGATAACCTAGACCAAATGGAAAAGTTTCTAGAAACATACTGCCAAGACTGAATCATGAATAAATAGAAAAGTTTAATAGATATAAACAGTATGTATATTAAAAAAGCAATAAAAAAACACGCATCAAAGATTTGACTGCTTCACTGGTGAATTCTACCAAACATTTAAGAATAATTAACCCCAATTCTAAAGTTTTTCCAAAAAATATTAAAGGGAAAGGATACTTCCTAATTCTGTCTATAAGTTCAGCATTCCCTTGTTACAAAAGCCAGACAAAGACACAGCTAGGAAAGCAAACTACAGACCAGTCAGTATCCTTTATTAATATTAGTGGTAATTTTACTGAAGAAAATACTAGGAAACTGAATTCACCAACATATTAAAAGGCTTATACACCATGGCCAAGTGAAGCTTATCTAGAAAATGCAAGGATTTTTCAATATACAGAAATCAAACACTGTAATATGCCACATTAACAGAATGAAAGGAAAAAAAATCACATGATCACCTACATAGATGCACAAAGAACATTTGACAAAATTTAACACCATTTATTGTTAAAGACACTCAATACGTTAGGAATTGGAGGTGTATTAGTTTGCTAAGGGCAAGGTTACAAAGTACTACAAACTAGGTTGTTTCACGATATAAATTAATTTTCCCACATTTATGAAGCCTAGAAATATATAAGCCAGGTGTCATCAGGGCTGATTCTTTCTGAGAGCTGTGAAGATGAATATGTTCTATAATTCTCTCATAGCTGGCATCTGTTTTTGTTTGTTTTGTTTTGTTTTTGTTGTTTGTTTTTGCTTCTGTTTTTTTGATGGCATTTTTGTCATTCGTTGAGTTGGAGAAACATAAATCCATTCTCTGCTTTCATCTTCCCATAGCATTCTCCCTGTGTTTACTTATCTGTCTCCAACTGTTTTTCATTTTTATAGCATTGCTAAACATATTGGATTATGTATATAATATGTATATGTATAATATATATAGCCCAACAATAATAAGCTCATTTTAATTTGATTAATTTTATAGGGACTCTATCTCCAAATACAGTTGCATTCTGATATTGGGAGTTATGACTTAAAAATATGAATTCCTGGAAGACATATTTCAATTCATAAGTGAAAGAAAGTTCTTAACATGATAAATCCATGCTAACATAATCAGTGTTGAGAGATTAAAAGCTTTGCTTTAAAAACAGGAACAAGATAATGATGCCTAGTTTCACCACTTCTACTCAACATAACATTGGTAGTTCTAGCCATATAAATTAGTCAATAAAAAGAAAACTTCTACAAATTTGAAAAAAAAGGAAGTAAAATTAGATATATTTACAAATAACATGAGATTATATGAAGAAAACCCTAAAGGTTCCACCATAAACCTGCTAAAAGTTAAAGACAAATCCAGCAAAAACCAAGATACAAAATAAAAATGTAAAAATCAACTGCATATAGGAGTGGGGGAAAAAAGAGGAGAGAAGAGAACAACCCACAAGAGATTCTTAACTATAGAGAAAAAACTGAGGTTTGATGGAGGGAGGTGGGTGGGAAATGGGCTAGATGGGTGATGAGTAGTAAAGACAGAACTTGTGATGAGCACTGGGTGTTATATGTAAGTGACGAATCACCAAATTCTACTCCTGAAACCAATATTGCACTGTATGTTAACTAAATAAAATTTAAAATGAAAAAACAAACAAACTGCATTTCTAAACTTACAATAACAATACAAAATGGAAATTAAGAAACAGTTCCATCTGCAATAAACTTAAAAGAATAAAATACCTTAGGAATAAATTTAACCAAGGGGGAAAACATTTGTACACTGGGAAGTACAAAATATTGCTGAAAGAAATTAAAGAAGACATAAATTAATAGAAAGACATTCCTTGATCGTGAGTTGGAAGACTTGATGTTGTTGAGATGATAAGACTACCCAAAGTGATTTAGATATTTACTGAAACTCCTATCAACATCCAAAAAGTAGTTTTTGTGTAAATAAATAATTCATCCAAAGATTCACATGGAATCTCAAGGGACCATAAATAACCAATTTTGAAAAAGGGAATCAAAGCATATAGACTTCCAATTCCTGATTTCATGTCTTACTATAGGCTACAGTAAACAAAACTATGACACAGGAATAAGAATCAATATATAGATCAAGGAAATAGAATAGAAAATACAGGAAAAAAACCCTCTAACATATATGTTCCTAACCAAAAAAGTAAAATGCAACCTACTGAATAAAATGAAATATTTACAAATTATTTATCTGATAAGAAATTAATATTCATAAAATTAAAAAGACACTGTATTAGTCAGGATCCTCCAGAAAAATAGAACCAATAGGATATATATGTATAGACATTATATACACATATATAATTAAAATAAGATTCAAAATCTTATTTATATATATATATATATAACTTATTTAGAAATTGGCATGTATGATTATGAAGGCCAATGATCTGATATCTGTAAGCTGTAGAACAAAGAAAGCCAGTGGTTTATTTTAGCATGAATCTGAACGCTTGAAAACTGGGGAAGCCAATGGAAGCCACTCCAAGTTCAAATGCCTGACAATCAGGGGACTGACAGGATAAGTCCCAGTCAATGCCCAAAAGATTAGGAACTAGTAGTGCTGATGATATCCAAGGGCAGAAGATCGATGTCCCAGCTCAAAAAAGAAAAAAAAATTGTCCTTTTTCTGCCTTTGTGTTATATTCAAGCCCTCAGTGAATTGTATGATGCCTACTGGCATTAGTGAAGGTAATATTTATTTAGCCTACCATTTTAAATACTCATCTCATTCTATTTAGTCTACCATTTCAAATACTCATCTCATTCATAAACATCCTCACAGAGACACCTAGAAATAATATTTTCCCAGCTATCTGTTATCCCTTAGCTCAATCAGATTGACACATAAAATTACCCAGCACAAGTCCATCCATTGTCATCTTGCACCCAAATACTTCAATGTTGCTGGGAAAACTGGACAGCTACATTCAAAGGAATGAAACTGGACCCACTTTTACAAAATACACAACAGTAACTTCAAAATGAGTTAAAGAACTAAATGTGAAACCTTGAACCATAAAAAAATACTAGAAGATAACAAGGGCAGTGATTTTTTTTTTTTTTACATCAGCTGTAGCGACATTCTTCTAGATATGTATCTTTAAGCAAGGGAAATAAAAGCAAAAGTAAACTATTGGGACTACATTAAAATGAAAAGCTTTTGCACTGTGAAAAAAAAGAAAACAACTTAGTGAATTGGAGAAGGTATTTTCAAATCACATATCTGATAAGGGGTTAGAATCCAAAATATATAAGTAACTTACACAACTTAACATAAAAAGTACACAATCAAATTTAAAAAATGGGCAGAGGACCTGAATGACATTTTTCCAAAGAAGACATTCAGATGGCCAAAAGACACATGAAAAGATAGTCAGCATCACTAATTATCATGCAAATGTAAATAAAAACCACAATGAGATACTACTTTACACCTGTCAGAATGGCTAAAATGAAAGAGACAAGAAATAATAAGTGTTGGCAAGGATGTGAAGGAAAAGGAAATTTGCATACTGTTGGTGGGAATGTAAATTTGAGACAGCCACTGTGACTATCAGTATGAAAATTCCTCAAAAAAATAAAAATAGGAATAACATATGATCCAATAACTCCATTATTAAGTATTTACACAGAGAAAACAAAAACACGAATTCAAAAAGATACATGCATCCCTATGCATATAACAGCATTATCTAAAACAACCCAGATATGGAAGCAACCTTACTGTCCATTGATATATTAATAGATAAGAAATATATGAGACACACACACAGTGGAATATTACACAGTTATAAAAAGGATGAGAAATATTGCCTTTTGCAAAAACATGGATGGACCTAGTATTTCATTCATACTAAATGAAATGAGTGAGATGGCAAAAGACAAAACCATGTGATTTCACTTCCACATGCTCTAGAAAGCAAAACAAATGAGTAAACAAACAAAAGGCAGAATCAGCATAATAAATACAGAGAATACACTGATGTTTCCTAGAGGGAAGGGGATGAAGGATGGACATAATGGATGACGTGGATTGGGATATACAAGTCACCAGTACGGTATAAATAATTATTGTAATAAAAGTCATATCATGGGGAATATAGTCAATAATATTGTCATAGCATTGTATGGTGGCAGATGATAGCTTGTATGATAAGGGTCTCTTTTGCAACTTTAAAAATTCTGCCTTTTTCTTTGATTTTGACTTGGTTTCTATGTTTTGGTGAAGCCTTTGTGTTTAAATTCTTTGGGGATTTTTGATCTTCATGTCCCTAGATGTTCATATTTTTCCCCATTTTTGGAAACTTTTCAGCCATTATTTCTTTCAGTAAGATTTCTGCATCTGTCCCTTACACTTATACTTCTGGGACTTCCATAAAGTTTATATTAATTCTTTTTTTCTCATATTTCATAAACCCCATAGTCTTTCTTTACTTTTTAGTTTTGCTTCTTTTCCCTCTGATTGATTATTTTCAAATAAATTGTCATCTAATTTATAGATTTTTATTTGCTTGATCAAGTCTGATATTGACATTCTCTACTGTGCTTGTGCTTTTAAGTGAGACTTTAGTTTTTGTTTTATTTTGTTGTTATTTTTTAATATCAAATTTATTGTCAAATTTGTTTCCATAGAACACCCAGTGCTCATCCCAAAAGGTGCCCTCCTCAATACCCATCAACCACCCGCCCCTCCCTCCCAAACCCAATCTACCTTCAGTTTGTTCTCAGTTTTTAAGAGTCTCTTATGCTTTGGCTCTCTCTCTCTCTAACCTCTTTTATTTTACTTCCCCTCCCCCATGGACTTCTGTTAAGTTTCTCAGGATCCACATAAGAGTGAAAACATATGGTATCTGTCTTTCTCTGTATGACTTATTTCACTTAGCATAACACTCTCCAGTTCTATCCACGTTGCTACAAAAGGTGATATTTCATTCCTTCTTATTGCCACATAGTATTCCATTGTGTATATAAACCACAATTTATCCGTTCGTCAGTTGATGGACATTTAGGCTCTTTCCATAATTTGGCTATTGTTGAAAGTGCTGCTATAAACATTAGAGTATAAGTGACCCTATGCATCAGCACTCCTGTATCCCTTGGGTAAATTCCTAGCAGTGCTATTGCTGGGTCATAGGGTAGATCTATTTTTAATTTTTTGAGGAACCTCCACACTGTTTTACAGAGCAGATGCACCAGTTTGCATTCCCACCAACAGTGCAAGAGGGTTCCCATTTCTCCACATCCTCTCCAACATCTATAGTCTCCTGTTTTGTTCATTTTGGCCACTCTGACTTGCGTTAGGTGGTATCTCAGTGGGGTTTTGATTTGTATTTCCCTGATAAGGAGCGACGTTGAGCATCTTTTCAGTGCCTGTTGGCCATCTGGAGGTCTTCTTTAGAGAAGTATCCATTCATGTTTTCTGCCCATTTCTTCACTGGATTATTTGTTGTTTGGGTGTGGAGTTTGGTGAGCTCTTTATAGATTTTGGATACTAGCCCTTTGTCCGATATGTCATTTGCAAATATCTTTTCCCATTCCGTTGGTTGCCTTTTAGTTTCGTTGATTGTTTCCTTTGCTGTGCAGAAGCTTTTTATCTTCATGAAGTCCCAATAGTTCATTTTTGCTTTTAATTCCCTTGCCTTTGGGGATGTGTCAAGTAAAGAAACTGCTGCAGCTGAGGTCAGAGAGGTTTTTCCCTGCTTTCTACTGTAGGGTTTTGATGGTTTCCTGTCTCACATTCAGGTCCTTTATCCATTTTGAGTTTGTTTTTGTGAATGGTGTAAGAAAGTCGTCTAGTTTCATCCTTCTGCATGTTGCTGTCCAGTTCTCCCAGCACCATTTGTTAAAGAAACTGTCTTTTTTCCATTGGATATTCTTTCCTGCTTTGTCAAAGATTAGTTGGCCATACTTTTGTGGGTCTAGTTCTGGGGTTTCTACTCTATTCCATTGGTCTATGTGTCTGTTTTTGTGCCAATACCATGCTGTCTTGATGATGACAGCTTTGTAGTAGAGGCTAAAGTCTGGGATTGTGATGCCTCCTTCTTTGGTCTTCTTCAAAATTACTTTGGCTATTCAAGGTGTTTCGTGGTTCCGTACAAATTTTAGGATTGCTGGTTCTAGCTTCGAGAAGAATGCTGGTGCCATTTTGATTGGGATTGCATTGAATGTGTAGATAGCTTTGGGAAGTATTGACATTTTGACAATATTTATTCTTCTAAACCATGAGCACACAATGTTTTTCCATTTCTTTATATCTTCTTCAATTTCCTTCATAAGCTTTCTATGGTTTTCAGCATACAGACATTTTACATATTTGGTTAGGTTTATTCCTGGGTATTTGATGCTTTGTGGTGCAGTTGTGAATGGGATCAGTTTCTTTATTTGTCTTTCTGTTGCTTCATTGTTAGTGTATAAGAATGCAACTGATTTCTATACATTGATTTTGTATCCTGCAACTTTGCTGAATTCATGGATCAGTTCTAGCAGACTTCTGGTGGAGTCTGTCGGATTTTCCATGGATAATATCATGTCATCTGCAAAAAGTGAAAGCTTAACTTAATCTTTGCCAATTTTGATGCTTTTCATTTCCTTTTGTTGTCTGATTGCTGATGCTAGCACTTCCAACACTTGTTAAACAACAACAGTGAAAGTGGACATCCCTGTCGTGTTCCTGATCTCAGGGAGAAAGCTGCCAGTCTTTCCCCATTCAGGAGTATATTAGCTGTGGGCTTTTCATAAATGGCTTTGATGATGTTTAAGTATGTTCCTCTATCCCAAAATTCTAGAGGGTTCTTATTAAGAAAGGATGCTGAATTTCGTCAAATGCTTTTTTGGCATCATTTTACAGGATCATATGATTCTTTTCTTTTCTTTTCTTTTATTAATATGATGTATCACGTTGATTGATTTGCGAATGTTGAACCAGGCCAGCAGTCCAGGAATGAGTCCCACTTGATCATGGTGAATAATTCTTTTTATATGCTGTTGAATTCGATTTGCTAGTATCTTATTGAGAATTTTTGCATCCATGTTCATCAGGGATAATTGCCTGTATTTCTCTTTTTTTACTGGGTCTCTGTATGGTTTAGGAATCAAAGTAATGCTGGCTTCATAGAATGAATCTGGAAGTTTTCCTTCCCTTTCTATTTTTTGGAACAGCTTGAGAAGGATAGGTATTATTTCTACTTTAAATGTCTGTTAGAATTCCCCTGGGAAGCCATCTGGTCCTGAACTCTTATTTGTTGGGAGATTTTTGATAACTGATTCAATTTTTTCGCTGGTTATGGGTCTGTTCAAGCTTTCTATATCTTCCTGTTTGCATTTTGGAAGTGTGTGGGTGTTTAGGAATTTGTCCATTTCTTCCACGTTGTCAAGTTTGTTGGCATATAATTTTTCATAATATTCCCTGATAAGTGCTTGTATTTCTGAGGGATTGGTTGTAATAATTCCATTTTCATTCATGATTTTGTCTATTTGAGTAATCTCCCTTTTCTTTTTGGGAAGCCTGGCTAGAGGTTTATCAATTTTGTTTATTTTTTCAAAAAACCACCTCTAGGTTTCATTGATCTGCTCTACAGTTTTTTTAGATTCTATGTTGTTTATTTCTGCTCTTATCTTTATTATTTCTCTTCTTCTGCTGGGTTTGGGGTGTCTTTGGTGTTCTGCTTCTATTTCCTTTAGGTGTGCTGCTGGATTTTGTATTTGGGATTTTTCTTGTTTCTTGAGATAGGCCTGGATTGCAATGTATTTTCCTCTCAAGACTGCCTTTGCTGCATCCCAAAGCGTTTGGATTGTTGTCTTTTCATTTTCATTTGTTTCCATATATTTCTTAATTTCTTCTCTAATTGCCTGGTTGACCCATTCATTCTTTAGTAGGGTGTTTTTTAACCTCCATGCTTTTGGAGGTTTTTCAGACTTTTTCTTGTGGTTGATTTCAAGCTTCATAGCATTGTGGTCTGAAAGTGTGCATGATATGATCTCAATTCTTGTATACTTATGAAGGGCTGTTTTGTGACCCAGTATGTGATCTATCTTGGAGAATGTTCCATGTGCACTCGAGAAGAAAGTATATTCTGTTGCTTTGGGATGCAGAGTTCTAAATATATCTGTCAAGTCCATCTGACTCAATGTATCATTCAGGGCCCTTGTTTCTTTATTGATCCTGTGTATAGATGATCTATCCATTGTTGTGAGTGGAGTATTAAAGTCCCATGCAATTACCACATTCTTATCAATAAGGTTGCTTATGTTTGTATTTAATTGTTTTATATATTTGGGGCTCCCGTATTTGGCACATAGACATTTATAATTGTTAGCTCTTCCCGATGGATAGATCCTGTAATTATTATATAATGCCCTTCTTCATCTCTTGTTATAGTCTTTAATTTACTGTCTAGTTTGTCTGATATAAGTATGGCTATTTCAGCTTTCTTTTGACTTCCAGTAGCATGATAGATAGTTCTCTGTCCCCTCACTCTCAATCTGAAGGTGTCCTCAGGTCTAAAATGAGTCTCTTGTAGACAGCAAATAGATGGGTCTTACTTTTTTTTTATCCATTATGATACCCTATGTCTTTTGGTGGGAGCATTTAGTCCATTTACATTCAGTGATATTATTGAAAGATATGGGTTTAGAGTCATTGTGATGTCTGTAGGTTTCATGCTTGTAGTGATATCTTTGGTACCTTGTCTCACAGGTTCCCCCTTAGGATCTCTTGTAGGGCTGGTTTAGTGTTGATGAATTCCTTCAGTTTTTGTTTGTTTGGCAAGACCTTTATCTCTCCTTCTGTTCTAAATTACAGACTTGCTGGATAAAGGATTCTCAGCTGCATATTTTTTCTCTTCATCACATTGAAGATTTCCTGCCATTCCTTTCTGGCCTGCCAAGTTTCTGTAGATAGATCCGTCACTAGTCTTACTGGTCTATCTTTATGTGTTAGAGCTTGTTTATCCCTAGCTGCTTTCAGAATTCTCTCTTCATCTTTGTATTTTGCCAGTTTCATTTTGATATGTCATGCAGAAGATCGATTCAAGTTACATCTGAAGGGAGTTCTCTGTGCCTCTCGGATTTCAATGCCTTTTTCCTAACCCAGATCAGGGAAGTTCTCAGCTATGATTTCTTCAAGTACACCTTCAACACCGTTCCCTCTCTCTTCCTCTTCTGGAATCCCAATTATGCATATATTATTACATTTAATTTTGTCACTTAGTTCTCTAATTCTCCCCTCATACTCCTGGATTTTTTTATCTCTGTTTTTCTCAGCTTCTTTTTTTCCATAATTTCATCTTCTAATTCACCTATTCTCTCCTTTGCCTCTTCAATCTGAGCTGTGGTCGCCTCCATTTTATTTTGCACCTCATTTATAGCATTTTTTAGTTCCTCCTGACTGTTTCTTAGTCCCTTGATCTCTGTAGTAATAGATTCTCTGGTGTTGTCTATACTTTTTTCAAGCCCAGCAATTAATTTTATGACTATTATTTTAAATTCATTTTCTGTTACATTGCTTAAATCGTTTTTGATCAGTTCGTTAGCTGTAGCTACTTCCTGGAGTTTCTTATGAGGATGATTCCTCTGTTTCATCATTTTGGATAGTCCCTGGAGTGGCGTGGAACTGCAGGGCTCTTCCCCTGTGCTGTCTGGAATAACTTGCGTTGGTGGGTGGGGATGCAGTCAGACCTGATGCCTGTCCCCAGCCCACCGCTGGGGCCACAGTCAGACTGGTGTGTACCTTATCTTCCCATCTCCCTGGGGCAGGACTGTCTGTGGAGTGGTGTGGCCCTTGTCTGGATTACTTGCACACTGACAGGCTTGTGGTACTGCTTCAATGGGATCTGGCATGTTAGCTGGAGTGAATCCACATGGTGCACAGGGGTGGGAGGAGCAGACTCAGCTCACTTTGCTCTAGGTGGTCCCCTATGGAAGGGGCCCTGCAGCTCTAGGAAGGAGGCCGACCCGTCTGAGGGATGGATCCACAGAAGCACAGGGTTGGGTGCTTGTGCTGTGCAAACAAGTTCCGTGACAGGAACTTGTTCCCTTTGGGATTTTGTCTGGGGCATGGGCGAGGGAGATGGTGCTGGCGATCGCCTTTGTTTCCTGCCAAGCTGAGCTCTGTCCTCTGGGGCTCAAAAACTCTCCCTCCCATTGTCCTCTAGCCCTCCTGCTCTCAGAGCAGAGCTGTTGACTTATAACATTTCAGATGTTAAGTCCGGCTGGCTGTCAGAACACACTCCGTCCAGCCCCCACACTTTTGCAATCCAGACTTGGTGGCTCTGCCTTGCAGGGTGGGCTGTTTGCTCCTCCACTGCCTGGCTCCCTCCCACCAGTCCATGTAGCACGCACTGCCTCTCTGCCCTTTTTACCTTCTTCCATGGGCCTCTCATCTATGCTTGGCTCCGGAGAGTCTGTTCTTCTAGTCTTATCGCTTCTCGGCCTTTTGGCTAAGATCAAGTGTTCTTCTAGTCTTCTGGTGGTTTTCTGGGTTATTTAGGCAGATGTGGGTGGAATCTAATTGGTCAGTAGGACGAGATGAGCCCAGCGTCCACCTATGCCACCATCTTCCTCTGTCCAATCCGAGACTTTAGTTTTTAGAGCAGTTAAAGTTCAAGGCAAAATTGAGTGAGAAGGACAGATTTCCCATATGTTCCCTGCCCATACATAGCTTTCTTAATTATCAACACCCCCACCAGAATGGTACACCTGTTCCAATTGATCAACACTATAAACCCTAGAAATCCATATTTTACATTACATTTCACTCTAGGTGTTCTACATTATAAGTGTTTGGACAAATGTATAATGCTATATATCCATGCTATTCAACAATGTGTTTTCACTTCCCTAAAAATCCTCAGTGTTCCACCTATTCATTCTTTTCCTGCCGCCATCAAATCTTTGCAACTACTATCCTTATTGTCTTCATGGTTTTGCTTTTCCCCACATGTCTTATTATTGGAATTATACACATTATGTAGAGTTTTCAGATTGACTTCTTTCACATAGTAATATGAATTTAAGTTTTCACCATGTATTTTCATGTTTTAATGGCACATTTCATTTTAATGTTGAATATTCCAATACCTAAAGGTACCAAAATTTATTTATCCAGTTACCTTCTGAAAAACATTATAGTTGTATCCACAATTTGACATTATCAATAAAATTATTATGAAGATTCTTGTGCAACTTTTTATGTGAACATAGGGTTTCAACTTCTTTGGATAAATACCAAGGTGTGTGATTTCATTTATCGTATTTTTCACCTTTTTCTTTGTTAAAGTTTTCATTTTGTTCATGTATTGTTATCCTGCTCATTGAGTTATCTATCTGTGTCTAGCTCATGGGCTTCAATTATTTTGATTTATTTGTCAAGCAATTTATAGATGTCCATTTTGGTATTGGTTTTTGAAAAATTATTGTTTTCTTTTTGTGGTGTCATGTTTCATTGATTGTGTTTCTAGTAGTTTTGCACTGTTGTCTTCACATTTATAGATTCAGTCACCTACTTCTGTCTTTACTGATTGGTTTTAGGAGAGAAATACCTTTATCATATGGTATTTGCCTTTCTTTGATCATTCTGCTCAACAACGCATTCTGAGGATCTTTCAGACCTCTTCTATGGATGCAACCACTCCACATATCTTGTTTCCTCCTGGGGAGGATCCTTAAGATTATATTTTTTCTCTCCATCTTGCAAAGTTAGGCTGGGCACTGAAAGTCTGCCATTTGTTTTCTTTAGAGAGAGATACCCTAAAATGCTCACATTTGAATGTTTTCCCCAAATTCTGCAGAGTTAAGCTGGCTTCCTCCGTGCACTTGTGTTTCCTCTGTAAAAACTTTCACTTACTGTCAAGAGCCTGACAATGGGATGTTAATGAGGTATGTGAGGCATTAGGGGTGCCCATGCACCAGGTGAAGGTGTCAGTAGGCAGGGCATCCATGTGTAGCTCATGGACAGGCTTCCTGATGAGGTCCATGGAAAACTTCTGTGATATCTGTGTAACTTTCATGAGTTCTGAGCCCTGGTTACTGTGCTGCCAGACTCTCCCAACCCTTCAGCTTTTCCAATTACTTCAGCATTATAGGTGAGACATGAAAGAAGTGAGCTCTTTGGCAGCGTCTTACTAGGCTGGGGAATCCAGGCATTCATTAACTACACTCTCACATTCCCCTGTGGAGAACTATCAGCTCAAGGTGGTCTATCTTGGAACTGAGCTTTGTCTTATGGGAGGGTAATGTGTATAAGGTGAAATTATTCTTATACTCCTCAATTCATCTATCCTTGGATTTTTTTGTTCCAGTGGTGTTCTTATATTTCTCTGTTGGACTCTCGGACTTCCACAAAAGTACTCTTGTCCATGGGTGGTTGTCAAAATAAATGTTCTATGGAGGGATGACAATAGAAAATGCCTATTATTCCTCCATTGTGCTAGGCCATTCTTCTCAAGACTTCATTGTCAACAATTTTCCAATCATGTTTCTTCCAAGTCTGTGACCATCTAGCTAAACCATTGGAAATAGCCCATAAATTGGTATATAATCATACCTCTGACCATTTCTCCTTCCAAGCAAAGTGAACAACTGTGTGCCCTGCCCAACGTTTTGCCCACTGGGAGGACTTCCTTTCACTATTGTCCTTCAAGGATGTTCTATAGAGGGGCTTGGGTGTTATAGCTGTACAATTTCAGTCGGTGACAGCATATCATGCAGCATTATTCATAAACCAAGCCAAAGTCTTCTCTTCCTCTGTCAAATGATCATAGGGAAATACCCATGAAGTCATAGGTGCAGGCTGGGATACAACATCCCGTGTAGCAAAAGTGGGGATCATGGGCCTTCAGGCCACTTTTTCATGTAATGTAATTGTGCCATTAGGGCTTACTTTGGCCCAATCATATATACACCACTTCCATTTGATGATGTAGTGATGCTATGCACCCCCTAACATTAAGTTTGGTGGATCAGATAACAGCCATTTTACTATGAGAAGCTCAGTTTGCATGGTAAATTTGTGGCCTTTGGATAAGTGTTCAATCTCTACTAAGCCCAGTAGCAGACTAAGACCTGTTTATCAAAAGGAGAGTAGTTATCTTCAGATTATGTAAGGGCTTTGCTCCAAGTTATAAAACCTTTTTCTATGTTTCTCTTATATAGTTATGTCATGAGTGACATGTAAATATCTTACCGATAAGTGTACAGAAGTTTTCACTTCTCTGTTACTAGGTTCAACTAGCATATGTAATCACATCCACCTTACCTTCGGCAGTTGAGTGCTGTCACATGGCTCTTGCCACTCCAAGATCCAATTACTATCACTGCATTTAGGTTTTCCAGTTGAATGGCTATAATTCTCACTATAATATCTAGCCTGCAGAGAAGAGCTACCATGGAACTCTAAAGATACTGGGGGTACACTCAGAAATTTATTCCTCAAAATATTGATGAAAGTATGTCTTCTAGACCCTCCCAATGTGGATGAATTGGTATTAAATGACAACTTTGCTCTAACATTCTAATATCTCTAAACCTCTGAATCCTTTTTATACATTAAACCAAGGAACATCAGGCATTTCCAATTCACTCACAGTGGACTATTTTTTGATCAACATTTCAGCCAATCAACCAAAGTGTTGGAGTCCCTTTTAACTCCCAATGCTGCAACATTAAATTTAGAATTTCTTCTCAGTAGAACCTTACTGATCCAACTTTATATTTCTTCTATTCCTTCTACCATTATCTCACATCCTTACTATCCATTCTCATACATGTTCCTCAGATTTCTGCTTGTTTAAATTGGAAAAATCATGTAGTTCTTTTGGAGTATACTGTATCTCACCTTTAAGGACCTGCTGGGATTTAAGTCTAGATATAGGTATAAAAGCAAAGAAGGGTGGTGGGGATGGTTCCAGAGGACAGCAGCATTGTCTCCATGACAACTGCATCAAGGGAAGTAATTGCCATTTCCTCAGGCAATGTTGGGTTAATCCCCCCAGATGGAGGTAGAATGGCCAATACCACTGTGGGTAATGCTGCCACTGGGAGTGGGGAGGTCACCTCAGTGGGATTGGGGCAGTCACTTTTGCTGGAGATTGGAAGGGGGTGGGAAAACCTCTTCCACTGCAAAGATGGATAACCAGAATTTAAATGGTCAATGCCTTCCACGTCATCAGTCTTACCAAAAGTCTTCATCCAAATGTACATGATTCTAGTATTTATCAATGTCCTCACTTTAACAGTAAATATCCTGTAATTCTGATAATTTTACATGTTTTGCAATTTAACCAATTGCAGGATGTTTTTCTATGTTTGAATTTCAGCAATTTTAGCCTTATGGCTATAGGAAATAAGGCTCTCCTTCAAGACACACATAGATCTTAGACATTCATGCAGGTCTTGCATAAAGTAGCATTTTCTTGGGTATTCAACCAGGTTACACAAATTTTACTTGGGTCGTTTTTGTGTGTGTTGTTGAATTGTAAGACTTTTCTCTAAAGAAGACATGTGGATATCCAAATAAGCACATGTAACTATGCTCAATATTAGTAGTCACTGGGAATTGCAAATCAAAATGACAAGAAGATACTACTTCACTCATTAGGATGACTATTAAAAATAGTACTACTGGGGTGCCTTGGTGGCTCAGTCAGTTAAGCATCTGACTCTTGGCTCATGTCAAGATCTTATAGTTCATGAGTTTGAGCCCCACATAGGGCTGTATGCAGACAGCATACAGCCTGCTTGGGAATCTTTCTCCTTCTCTCTTTCTGTTCCTCTTCCTCTAGTGCTCTCAATCTCTCTCACTCTCTCTCTCTCTCAAAGAAAAAAAAAACTTAAAAAAATAAAAAATAATAAAAATAATGTTACTGATGCGGAGCCTGGGTAGCTCAGTTGATTAAGCACCCCACTCTTTATTTCACCTCAGGTCACACTCTCACAGTTTGTGGGATCAAGCCCCACATTGGGATCTGCACTGACTGACAGCTCAGAGCCTTCTTGGAATTCTCTTTCCCTCTCTCTCTGCCCTTCTCCTGATTGCTTTCTCTTTCTCTTTCTCTCTCTCCCATTCTCTTTCTCAAAATACATAAATGAACTTTTTTAAAAGATGGATATTCTGAAATTTGAAACTCTAGTTCATTTTCTGGTGGGAATATACAATGTGCAGCTGCCATGGAAAACAATTTGTCAATTTCCTACAAAAATAAACATAGCATTAACATATGACCCAGAATTCCAATTCTAGATACATACATATTCCAAAGAAATCAAAGAAATACTCACATAGATATTTGTGTATCCATGTTCATAGCAGCATTATTCACAACAACCAAAATGTGGAAGCAACTCAAGTGTCCATCAGTGGAAGAATAGATTTAAAAAATGTGACATATACCTACAACAGGATATTATTAAACCTTAAAAACGAATAAGAGTGTGACACATGCAGTAGCATGGATGAATTTTGAGAACAGTATGTTTAGTGGAATAAGTCATTATAAATAGATGAGTAACATGGTTAAGTTTAAAAAGTAAATATCAGGTGGGATAAGCTTAATTTACATGTTTTAATTACCAACTTTTACCATTCTCTGCTAACATCTGTCAAAAATAACTTTGTCCTTGGGGCACGTGGGTGGCACAGTCTGTTAAGCATACAACTTTCGCTCAGGTCATGATACAATGGTTTGTGGGTTCAAGTCCCATGTTGGGCTCCACACCGATTGTGCAGAGCCTGATTAGGATTCTCTCTCTCCCTCTCTCTCTTCTCCTCCTCCACTTGTGCTTTATGTCTCTCTTTTTCAAAAATAAATAAATAAATCTTAGAAAATAACTCTGTCCCTTTTGTTTGGCATCTACTTATTTCCTACAATGAAGAATATTGGCTAAAGATATAACTAGGTATAAGAACTTAAGAAAAGCTATGAATAACAGAGATATAAAAAGATATTGGGGTAAGTTTATGGTGATTGTTACATATCTCTGGGTTTCAAGGTTGCCAAAAATAAGGGAAAACTATGACCTTTATTCATTCATAGAGAGAGTCCTGAATATGATTAATCATGATCTGTGTTTATTCTTATAAAAATGTAGAATACCCTTAGTGATTAGTTGTTCAACTTCCTGAGCTTCAGCTCCTGTAAGCTATATTCACTCCTAGTTTAGAAGAGGTAAGTTACCTAAAGTAGAGCTGAATTTAAACTAGAGACACTTAAGAGAAGGCAGAAATCCATAGTGAAATGAAGGCTGATCCTTTGCAATTTAATCAATTGTCACTTTTGTTATCTTCTTTCTCTTAGATGAAACTAAGAAAAGTACAAATTGATTAAAGTAGTTCTCATTCATCCAGAAAGCCTCATAAATCAATTCTCAATTGTGCCATTTTATTGCAATAAAATCACAATAAGCATTAACTGTGGAATATACAAGTTATCCATTTAAGGTGATTTTTACAAATGCTATTGGAAAAGGTTAAAAATAACATCTGATACCTTTCCTGATTTTTACAAATTCTAAAAACTAAAAAGAAACAGCATGGTCTTGTACCACAGTTTCAAATTTTAATAACTCACCACTTATTAACAGGCCACACAATATTATTATGAGTTCAGGGGTAAGTTAATCTTTTTCAAATCTTAATCATATTTTTTCAGAATTATATAACATTAGAAATTAAGGAAACTATAAAGACCACTGATTCTAACCATTTCATGTATTATTTCCAAGTAGAATTATTGAAACACAGGGAAGGGAAATGACCTATATAAGGTAATATTGCAAGTTAATAACAGATCTGGATTAAAAAAATAATAGAAGTTCTGTCTTTGATTATGCACTCTTTGCATTTTGAGCCTTGAATAATTTTTTACTTGGCCAGCAAAACCTGCTATATGCATGGGTATGCAGTTGCTTAAGTGGTAAAATAAAGGGCACCAGTCAAAATTTCATGACCCACATATTTCTCCCACTGCCAAGTGTTTAAATGTGCTTACACTACTAATACATCCATTTGGGAAGGGGCATACCTTCTCTGATCTTCCTGTATAAAAATACAAATCCTCTGTCTACCAGCCCACATAACCAGGTTTAAGGGAGGATGTTAAGCAGTTTTCCTTTACTAAATTTTTAAATGTCACTTATTGTTTTTACCCTAAAAGTCCTCTCAACAAGTGGGTTAAGGTCAGATTAAAATTGTGAGAGATAAAACAGGTCTAGATTTTGTTTTATTCACCTGTTTAACTATTTTGTAAATAAAGGATTCCTAAGCAAGAGTTATGTGGATGGACAAACGCATAATACCTGACAATAGTAAAATGAAATCTACAGCAGCATATTAGTTACATACACTAACAGTTTAGTGGAGGAGGAGACCAGGTGCCATGAATGACCACATGAGGTTGTCCTCAGGAAGAGTGAAACCAGGAACGTGGGAAGCAGGCATTGTAGTATTAAGAAGGTGAGATGTTACCTGGTTCCAATGTAATGGCATAATTGGCTTGTTTGAATAAATCCATGGTCTAGCACAGAACTGAAGCCTTATACTTAAGGATATGTGGGCATTTTGGTTCCCCGTGATAATAAAGGTTGTCTGGATAGGTATCTTTCTTCAGGATAACAATACGGAGAGGAATTTGCAATTAGACCATTCAATTTTTTCCAGTTTTTCCAAATGTCAAGACATATATAATGCTGGACCTGATTTAAGTTCTATGTCACATATCTTAAGTATGGGGGTATTTCTAGGTAGGATTCTTCAATGGATTTTTGATGTTTTTTAAGACAAAGATCTACATTTTTTAATAAAGCACAAAGAGACCAAAATAGTATAACTCTTATTCACTTCTCTAGCCTATTACATTACACCCCTCCACTTCACTAACTTGATGAAGAAATGCTTGTTTTATTTATTACCTTAAATAAAATCTATTGTATCTTTTTAATTAATTTTTTAACATTTATTTATTTCTGATAGATAGAGACAGAGCACATGTGGGGGAGTACTAGAAAGAGAGGGAGGCACGGAATCCATAGCAAGATCCAAGCTCTGAGTTGTCAGTAAAGAGCCCGACATGAGGCTCGAACTCACAAACCATGAGATCATGACCTGAGCCGAAGTCAGCTTAACCGACTGAGACACCCAGGCTTCTAAAATCCATTGTATCTTAGGTATCATTTTCATCATCTCTAGGCTTGTATACATACTTTCCCCTCTTTTGGAAACTTTCCTCCTACACACTCTATTTTTAAATATGTACTTACTATTTTTTTTTTTTTTTTGAGAGAGAGAGTACTAGAGGGAGAGAGAGAGAGACAGACAGACAGAATCCAGAGCAGGCTCCAGGCTTTGAGCTGTCAGCACAGAGCCCAATGTGGGGCTAGAACCTACAAACTGTGAGATTATGACCTCAGGCAAAGTCAGATGCTTAACCAACTGAGCCACCCAGACGCCCTATCCTCCTACACACTTTCATTTCTCTGGCTAACTCCTATTCTCTCTTTAGATATCAGATGATAAATTACTTCATTAGGAAGCTATTTCCTGAACTTCTAGTTAGACCCTTCTTGTAACATTTTCAAAATAGCATTCTGTACTTCTTTTATAAATTATTAGACTTGTTTTATTTCTATTGAGAGAATAATGGCTCTCCCCTATGTGTGCATGGCCTAATTCCAAAATCCTATCAATATGTTTACCATAGATGACAAAGGGACTTTGTAAATGTTATTAAGTTTATGAAACTGAGATGGAGAGATGATCCAGGTAGACCAAGCTAATCACATGACTCCTTAAAAATAGGGACCTTTTTATCTGATGAATTCAGAGAGATGTGGTAGAAGAAAAGAAAAGAAACAAACCATAAGAAGGACTTGATTTACCATTTTTGGCTATAAAGATATAGAAAAAAGGCTATAAACCTAGAAATGTGAATGGCCTCTGAAAGCTAGAAACAACCCCCAGTTGATAACCAGCAAGAAAATGGAGAACTCAGGGCTATAACTACAAGGAGTTAAATTCTACCAATTACATGTGTGATCAAGGAAATATATTCTCCCTTACAGTCCCCAGAAGGGAATACAGCACTCCTGATACCTTGACTTCAGCATTGTGGAACTCTAAGAAAAGGAATCAATTCAGCAAACTATTTTGGGCTTCTCTGGCTTACAGAACTGTGGGATAATACACCTGTGCTGTTTTAAAGTGCTGCTTATGATAATTTTTGTGGCAGTCATAGAAAATTAATACTGTAATAGGCTGAAAACTCCATAAAGGCAAGGGTTATATCTGACTTTATTTTCTTCCAGTATCTCCAATGTGCAGTTCAGTGACTGGAAATCAAATGCTGTTATCTCAAAAGGATTCAACAGGAGGTGGGTAGGTAGAGCCAAGTTCCTAAGTTCTTACTTGGAGGCATGCAGACATATAAAAAGAAAGAAAAACACAAAAAAGACAGCCATGAAAGTACCATAGATTAGTCTTGTCATTAGATTGATGATTACACCAAGGACCACATCTTATAGCTAGCTTTATTTAGAGAAGATAGTATGCAGTCTCCAGTGGAAAAAGTTAGCTTTATGATACCATCAGTTGTGGTATTTGCAAGCACTTTAACTCTGTTGCCTGAATCTACAGAGATCTCTAATGAATTTAGACAATAACTCTAGCACTTATACCCATCATTTCTCACTTTCACTGTTTCTTTTCAATAATTGCTTTACCTTTATTTAATTTTTTAGTCATGTATTAGCATATTTCAGGTACAAATCACAGCACCCTGAAAAACGCCTTGAATCATCAGCTTCAGTGGCTCTATAGACCATGTATTCATATAAATAATATCCCAAAGCCTATTCATTTTACTCAGAAGAAAATTAAATGTGCTCTAAATGCATTTAATGCTCCTGTATTCAAATAGTTAATTTTCACTGTGTTCTGTTCAGGAAAAAGAAAACTGTCACCTTGTCATTTTAGAGTCTGACATTAAGCTTGTCAAAAGAGGCAGCTGTTAAACTGAATTACTGGTGACATGCAGAGAAATGGCTCTTGCCAGATGTAAAATACATCTGTGGCATAAAATGGTACAGAGAGGCTTTTCAAATATGGTCACACTGGTATTTGAATAATATGTCTATGGTGTGAAAACATGGCTTTGATTCATTTAAGGCAGCAAACTGAAGCAAATGAGAAACATAAAGAACCTCTACCGTATCCATAAGTTATGCCTAGGTATAAAAACATTACAGTAACAATGCCCTCATAGTCTTATCTTTATCCAGAAGCAGCCATGATTAAAGTACAGCAAGAGGGGCGCCTGGGTGGTGCAGTCGGTTAAGCGTCCGACTTCAGCCAGGTCACGATCTCGCGGTCCGTGAGTTCGAGCCCCGCGTCAGGCTCTGGGCTGATGGCTCGGAGCCTGGAGCCTGTTTCCGATTCTGTGTCTCCCTCTCTCTCTGCCCCTCCCCCGTTCATGCTCTGTCTCTCTCTGTCCCAAAAATAAATAAAAAAAACGTTGAAAAAAAATTAAAAAAAAAATAAATAAAGTACAGCAAGAAAGAATCTGAGTTTCCAGGTCTTTGAGTATGTATCTGGGTGAGATGTACATTTACAAAGTAGATTGTACAGAGAATGAATAAATCTATCTTCCAGAAACAAATGTTACCAAGATAATTTTTTCCTGTGACATTAATTAAAAGTTTTCTGGCTGAATTATTCTGACACTGTTATTCAGTAAATTCAAAGGAATGAATAATTTACAAACAAAACAGATAAATCCATAGTACATATGAGCTATACTGATAACCGAACAACAGAGGCAGTTCAAAAATATTTACTAGTGTCTAATATGTCTCAGTTACTGTGTTAGGTATTATCCAGAATGCATGAAATATTCAAAACAGAGGTCATTCCCTCTCAAAACACTCATTAAATAGTGAGAAGACAAACACAAACACAAGAAAGTCTCTTCTCAGGAAGATTGTGCTAATAGCTGGAATTGAAGCACACACACACACACACAAATTTTCAAGTATGAGTAAGAAAGCAAGATCATCACAGTTATCATGGAGGAGGTAAGAAATGAGCAGAATCTTAAATAACAGGTATATATTTATACAAAGGTATTAAGAAAAAATTAAGTACAAACACAATTTCTAAGAGTGGTTTCGCAAATAAATCAGAATTTAAGGTATTGAGCTAGACAGTGCATTCTATTATTAACTGTTGTGTCCTTTGACCATCTCTAATTGTACCTCAAACAGAACTATAGTCACTCTCAGACAAGACCAAAAAGTCTGAGATTATTTATCCTTAGAGTTAAGTTCATCTCAGCAGTTAAACTAGGGTCAGCAATGATCTTTCTTTTCCATTATTGGTAAGAGCAAAATCACCTCGCTTTGTGTTTCTATATAGACAGAGTAAGAAATCATTTTATAAAAAGCAGGATGGTCTGACTACTATATTAGATATAATTAACCGTCCTTTATTGTGCTAGTTGCTTTACATCATATATCAATTAATAGGTACATTACTGTTGAGAGATACTTATTATCATATTTCAGATAAGAAAACTGAGGCTAAGAGAAATGGAATCCCTTGCATAGATCACATAGCTAGAAAGTGGTGGATCCCTTGCAATGTCTGAGTCAAAAACCTTTTATCCTTTGAACTTACAACTGTGTTTTCATGTTCCAGAGTAGATGTTGGATAGCTGTAATCAATTAGAAAGGAAGGTCAAATTAAAAGAAATATCTGTGACTCCACTTTAATGTTTTCTGTCCCAGTTTACTACTCCCTGAGACACCATGTATTACCATATGGACCAATAATTTCTTGGTGAATCATTTGGATTAGATTTTTGGCTACTGAAACACACCTGAAACGGACAGAAATAATTGAAGACTCTAATTAAACAAAATAGAACTGTAAGAACCAGTTTCATATAGTTCAGAATCCTGTCTATTATGCTACAAAAAGAATTAAAAATGTAGCAAAATTGGAGCTGTATGTAAATACCAATATAAAATCTACAGTAGGTGCTTGGTTTTAGTAGACTTTGTTTTTAGAGTAATTTTAGGTTCATAGCAATATTGAGCAGAAGATACAGAGATAGACCATACTGTTCTGTCCTACATATGCATAGCCTCTTCCATTATAAACATTCCCCCCCCCCCCCGGGTAGTACATTTGTTAATATTGATGAACCTACATTAAAACATTAGTATCATCCAGAGTTCATAGTTTACATTAGAATTCAATCTTGATGTTCTATAATATATGGGTTTGGACAAATGAATAATGGCGTGTATCCACTATTACAGTACCATACAGAGTAGTGTCACTGCCGTAAAAAAAATCTGTCCACCCATTGATTCCTCCTTTCCCTTTAACCTCTGGAAACCACTGATATTTTTACTGTATTTATAGTTTTTTCTTTTTACAAATTTCATGTAGTTAAAATTGTAGAGTATGTAACTCTTCAGACTGACTTCTTTCAATTAGTAATATGTATTTTACGTTTCTTCCATGTCTTTTCATGGACTGATATATCCATACTAATAGGTGTTAAGTGATATCTCATTGTGGTTTTGAATTTCATGTCCCTAATGACTAAAGATGTTGAGAATTCTTTCATGTGCTTAGTGGCCATCTTTATTCCTCCTTTGGAAAAATATATATTCACTTCCTGTGTCCATTTTTTAATTGGGTGTCTTTTCTTTTTTATTATTAAGTTGTAAATGTTGATTTATTCTCTATATGTTCTGAATATTAATCTCTCAGAAGATGTATGATTTTCAAACATTTTCTTTTATTTTGTACACTGTGTTTTCACTCTCTTTTAAAAAAATTTAAATGTTTATTTTTGAGAGACAGAGTGTGTGTGTGTGTGTAAGCAAGGGAGTACCAGAGAGACAGAGGGAGACAGAATCTGAAGCAGGCTCCAGGCTCACGTGTCAGCATAGGCCTGATGCAGTGCTTGAACCCACAGAGTGTAAAATCATGACCTGAGCCAAAGTTAGATGCTCAACTGACTGAGCAACGCAGGTGCCCTTCACTCTCTTGATAGTGGTATTTTATCCACAAAAGTTTTTAATTTGAACGGCACCCAATTTACTTTTCCTTTTGTTGTTATTTTTTTCATGCCATACTAAAGAAACTACTGCCAAATTTAACATAATTAAAATGTGCCCTCATATTTTTTTTTTACATTCGTAGCTTTTAAATTTAGGTTTTTGAGGGAGCCTGGGTGGCTCATTCAGTTAAGCATCCAACCCATGATTTCAGCTCAGGTCATGATATCACAGTTGGTGAGATCTAGCCCCGCATCGCCCTGCATCAGGATCTGCATTGACAGTACGGAGCTTACTTGGGATTCTCTCTCTCCCTCTCTTTCTCTGCCTCTACCTGCCTCTCTTTCTGAATCTCTCTCTCTCAAAATAAATAAACTTCAAAAAATGAAGTTTGGTTTCTGATCCATTTTTCATTACTTTTTGTATGTGATATAAGAAAAAGTCAGTCTACTCTTTTCATTTATATTTTGGTATACTCAATTTTTCCAGAATATTTTTTTTTATTTCCCCATTATATAATCTTGGAGCTCTAGTTGAAAATCAGTGGGCCTTAGATGTGTGGGTATACTTCAAGGTTCCTAATTTGATTACATTGGTATTTATGTCTGTACTTATGCCAGTTCTACATTCTTCTGACTACTATACCCTGGTGGTAATTTTTGAAGTCTGGAAGTTTGATTTCCCAAATTTTGTTCCTTTTCCAAACTGTTTTTGGCTCTTTGAGGTCTCTTGAAGTTCCATATAAGCTATAGAATTTTTTTTCATTTTTTTAAAATAAAAAAAAATAAAACAATGCTTATTTATTTCTGAGAGACAGAGAGAGAGAGAGAGAGAGAGAGAGAGAGAGATCAAGTGGAGGAGGGACACAAAGAGAGGGAGACACAGAATCCAAAGCAGGCTCCAGGCTCTGAGCTGTCAGCATAGAGCCTGAGACAGACTTGAACTCATGAACCATGACATCATGACCTGAGCCAAAGTCAGCCACCCAACTGACTGAGCCATCCAGGAGCCTTTCTTTTTTTTTTTTTTTTTTTTAAATAAACACCATTGGGATTTTGATGGGGACTGCATGGAACCTGTAGATCACATTGAATAGTATTGACATCTTAACAATATTAAATCTTCCAATACATAAATGCAGAGTGGCTTTGCGTTTATTTATGTCTTCATCTTTACACAATGTTTTGTAATTTTCAGCATATGAGTCTTTTGCCTTCTTAATTAAATTTATTTCTAATAAGTTTTTATGTTATTGTAAATATGTCCTTAATTTCCTTTGAGGTTGTTTATGTTAGTATGTGGCAATATGGCTGATTCTTTGCATGTTGATTTTGTATACTGCAATTTTGCTGAACTTGTTTATGAGTTATAACAGGATTGATCTGTGTATGCACACGTGTGTGTGTATGAGCATACATGCATTCTTTAGGGATTACTAGAAATAAAATCATATCATCTGAGAATATAGTTTCACAACTTCCTTTCCAAACTGGAAGCCTTCTATTTCCTTTTCCTTGTCTAATTGCCCTAATTAGAATTTCCAGTAATATGCTAAATAGCTAAATATACATGGTAAAAGCTGGCATCGTGTCTTATTACTCATCTTGGGAAAATTATTCAGTCTTTCCCCATTGAACATGCTATGAGCTGTGAGTTTTTCCTATATGACTTTTCTCATATTGAGAAATTTCTTTGTATTCCTAGTTTATTTAATGTTTTTATCATGAAAGGGTGCTTAGTTTTGTCACATCTATTTTCTGCATCAATTGATATGGCCTTTTTTTTCTTTCATCCTATTCCTGTGGTGCATTACATTGATTATTTTTCATATGTTAAACCACCCTTACATTTCTGAGATAAATCCTACTTGGCCATAATGTATAATTGGTTTAATATGTTGCTGAGTTAGGTTTGCTAGTATTTTGTTGAGGATTTCTGAATCTATGTTCATAAAGGATATTGTTCTTCAGTTTTCTTTTCTTGCATTATCTGTTTCTGATTTTGATACCGGGGCAATGCTGGCCTCAGGGAATGAGTTAGAAAATACTCTTTCCTTATACTTTCTTTAGAAAAAAAGTTTGAGAACTATTAGTGTTATTTTTTAATTTTGGGTAGAATTCACTAAAGAAACCACTTTATTTTGGGGAGATTTTTATTAGGAATCCAATCTTCTTACTTGTTATAGGGCTACTGAGATTTTCTATTTCTTCCTAAGTCCATTTGGTAGCATGTGTTTTTTATTCAGAATTTGTCTGCTTGATGTGTATATCCAATTTAGTGTCATACAGAAGTTCATGGTATTCTCATAATCCTTTTTATTTCTGAAAAATTAGCAGTTATGTCCCTCTTTTGTGACTGAATTTAATAATCTGAGTCTTCTTTATTTTTTTAGTCTAGTCTAACTAAATGGTTGCCAATTTTGTTGATTAAAAAAAACCCACAATTTTAGTTGAGTTGATTTTTTCTATTATTCTTTCTCTATTTTATTTTTCTCCACTTTTAACATTAGTGTTTCTTTCACTCTGCTTGTTTTCAGTTTAGTTCATTTTTCATTGTCTAATTCCTTAAGATGTATTTTTGGGTTATTTAAGATTTTGTTAATACATTCATTTATGGTGTTAAATATTTATCTTATCATTGCTTTTGCTTGATCCCATGAGTTTTTCTATGTTGTGTGTTTAGTTTCATTTGTATTGAGAAATATTCTAATTCATTTTGTGATTTGTTTTTTGATCTGTAGGTTATTTAATTGGATGATGTTTATTTTCCACATATTTGTAAATTATCTAGTTTTCTTTTTGTCATTAATTTCTAGTTTGTCTTTTAGTTTGTATTTAAATTCCAGTTAGATGGGGCATCTGGGTGGCTCAGTCGGTCAAGCATCTGACTTTGACTCAGTTCATGATCTCATGGTTTGTGAGTTTGAGCACTGCGTCCGGCTCTGTGCTGACAGCTCAAAGCCTGGAGCCTGCTTCAGATTCTGTGTCTCCCTCTCTCTCTGCCCCACCCCCCCACTCGTGCTCTGTCTCCTTCTCTTTCTCAAAAATAAATAAATATTTTAAGAAGTAATTCCAATTAGTCGACATACAATAAAATATTAGTTTCAGGTTCACAATTTAGTGATTCAATACTTACATAAAACACCCAGTGCTTGTCACAAGTGACCATCAACTATTTAACCATCTCCCCATTCATCAAAAAAATCCTTTTGTTCTCTATAGCTAAGAGTCTGTTTTATGGTTTGCCTGTCTCTTTTTTTTCCACTATGATCATTTGTGTTATTTCTGAAATTCCACATATGAATGAAATCATATAGTGTTTGTCTTTCTCTGACTTTTTCCCTTAGCATAGTACACTCTAACTCTATCCATGTCCTCGTAGAAGGAAAATTTCATTCTTTTTTATGGCTGAGTAGTATTCCACTGTATGCATATGTGTGTGTGTGTGTGTGTGTGTGTACAGCATATTCTTCATTCATTCATCTGTTGACGGGCATTTGGGCCCTTTCCTTGATTTGACTCTTGTTAATAATGTTCCCATAAACATTGAGGTGGATGTATCCCTTCAAATTAGTATTTTTTTAAATCTTTTGGATAAATACCTAGTGGTGTAATTTGTAGGGTGTAGGGTACTTTTATTTTTAACTTTCTGAGGAATCTCCATACTGTTTTTCAAAATGGCAGAACCAGTTTGCATTCCCACCAGCAGTGGAAGAGGGTTCCCCTTTCTCCACATCCTCAACAACACTTGTTTCCTATGTTGTTAATTTTAGCCATTCTGACAGATGTGAGGTGGTATTTCGTTGTAGTTTTCATTTGTATTTCCTTGATGACCAATGATGTTTAACATCTTTTCATGTATCTGTTGGGAATATGGATTATTTCTTTGGAAAAATATCTCTTTATGAATTCAGCTCATTTTTTAACTGAATTTTTTTCGGTTTCATAAGTTGAGTTTGTTGAGTTTTATAAGTTCTTTATATATATATATATATATATATATATATATAATTTATTTATTTATTTTTCTTTCTTTTTTTTTAAATATGAAATTTATTGTCAAATTGGTTTCCTTACAACACCCAGTGATCATCCCAAAAGGTACCCTCTTCAATACCCATCACCCACCCTCCCCTCCCTCCCACCCCCCATCAACCCTCAGTTTGTTCTCAGTTTTTAAGAGTCTTTTTTGCTTTGGCTCCCTCCCTCTCTAACCTCTTTTTTTTTGGATACTAACCCTTTATCAGATATGTCATTGGTAAGTATCTTCTTCCATTCTAAAGGTTTCTTTTTAGTTTTGTTGATTGTTTCCTTCAGTATGTGGAATTTTATTTTTCTTGATCAAGTCCAAATAATTTATTTTTGCTTTTGTTTCCCTTGCCACAGGAGACATATATAGTAAGAAATTACTACAGCTGATGGCAAAGAGGTTTCTATCTGTCTTCTTGTCTAGCATTTTGATGGTTTCCTGTCTTACATTTAGGTTTTTAATCAATTTTGAATTAATTTTTCTGCATGTTGTAAGAAAGTGGTCCAGTTTCATTATTTTCCATGTAGTTGACCAGTTTTCCCAACACCATTTTTTGAGAAGATTGTCTTTTTCCCATTTGATATTCTTTCCTGCTTTGTCAAATATTAATTGATCATGTAGTTGTGGGTTAATTTCTGTGTTTTCTATTCTGTTTTATTCATCTATATGTCTTTTTCTTGTCCCAGTATCATTCTATCTAGATCACTATAGCTTTGTAATATAATTTCAAGTCCGGAAATGTTAGGTTATCAGATTTGTTTTTCTTTTTCAAGATTGCTTTAGACATTTGGGGCCTTTTGTGGTTCCATATACATTTTAGGACTGTTTTTTTTTTAGCTCTGTGTAAAATGCTGTTGGTATTTAGATAGGGATTGCATTAAATGTGTACATTTTTTGGGTAATTAGACATTTTAACAATGTTTGTTCTTCCAATCCATGAGCATAGAACGTGTTTCCATTTTTTAATGTCATCTTCAATTACTGTCATCAGTGTTTTAAATTTTTCAGAGTACAGTCCTTTTACCTCTTTGGTCAGTTCATTCCTAAATATCTTATGGTTTTTGGTTCATTAGTTCCTAGCTTTAATCCATTGTAGTTAGAAGGATACTTTATATGACTTCAAACTTTTTAAATTTATTAAGACTTTTTTTGTGTTTCAACATATGCTCTATTCTAGAGAATAGCCTATGTACACTTGAAAAGAATGTGTATTTTGCTGTTGTTGGATAGGGTGTTCCTCATACATCTGTTAGGTCTAATTTTTTTTTAATTTTTTTAATATTTATTCATTTTTGAGAGTGAGAGAGACAGAGAATGAGCAGGGGAAGGACAGAGAAAGAGGGAGACGCAGAATCTGAAGCAGGCTCCAGGCTCTGAGCTGTCAGCACAGGGCCCGACGCAGGGCTCGAACTCACAAACTGAAAGATCATGACCTGAGCTGAAGTCGGACACTTAACCGACTGAGCCACCCAGGTGCCCCAGGTCTAATTGTTTTATAGTGTTGTTCAAATCCATTATTTTATTATTCTTCCCTTGTCTTGTTGTTTATTACAATATTGAGAGTGTGGTATTGAATTCTCCATTTATTTATTCTACATCTATATATTTTCATTTTAATTTTGTCAATATTTCTTTCTTTTATTTTGGGGCTTTGTTGTTAGGTATGTGTATGTTTATGCTTATTGTATCTTCTTGATTAATTGAGCCTTAATCAGCATATAATGTCCTGATTGGCTTCTGTAATCTTTTATTATTAATACCTATTTATATGATAATTATATAGCCACTCCAGCTTTTGTATGGTTAATCTTTTCTTGGAATAACTTTTTCTATCTTTTACTTTTCACCACTGTGTTTGCATCTAAAATTAGTCTGTTGCAAGGGCACCTGAGTGGCTCAGTTGGTTAAGTGTCTGACTCTTGATTTTGGCTCAGGTCATGATCTCACAATTTCTGAGACTGAGCCCTGTGTCAGGATCAGTACTGGCAGTTTGGAGCCTGTTTGGGATTTTCTCCATCATCTCTCTCTCTCTCTCTGTCCCATCCCCTGCTCACACACATGCTGCCTCTCTATTTCAAAATAAATAAATAAAAATAAAAGTAAAATAAAACAAAAAGTCTGTTGCAGATGGTATATAAATGGATTGTGACCTTTTACCCATTTTTCCATTATCTGCTTTTTAATTGGAAAATTTCATCCATTTTCATTTAAATTAGTGATAAGGAAAGGATTACTTCTGCCATTTACCTACTTTATATGTCTTATATGTGGTTTTTTTTCATTTTCAGGTTGATTTTTTCCTGATTCATTATGTCCTTTGATGTTGTATAATTTTGACTATTTTTCATACATCTCGCATAATTAAGTTTGACAGTGTCTTGGTGTTTTTTGATGTTTCTGTGAAGGAATGCAAATTTGGAATTGCCTACTCCATTATTTTTTAATGTTTCTCTATCCAATGATAATTTATTGGCCTCTATATTTTTTACAGTCTTTCTAGGATTCCTATGGTCATATATAATGCACACTGTTTATTTCTGCAATACTCAGTTGAGTTTATATTTAAACTATTATGACTGAATTTGTGCTTATAGGTCGTAGGTGTGAATTTCATTTTTTTTCTTTGTGTATAAATCTGTTTGTGGTTGCTTTCTTTCCTTAAATTGAAGTTTGAATGTTGTATCTGTGTATATGGGTAAGATGTGTCCATTTGCAAGATATTGGTTAGAGTGCAAGGGTGTGTAGTCTGCCAATAAAACGTGGATAGATTGTGGGAACTCCCCAAGTGACAAAATGAGATCTTTAATCAGGTATATGATCCTATTCTGGGAGCCTTAGTTATGTGAAAGAAGTTTATTTTCTTAGAAAATAATCTTGTGTATTTTGCCTACAGGTAAATATCAAGTTTCCAATCATTCAGAAACTGGTGTGTGTTTGTGTGCATGTATGGTTGGGTGCTAAGTAGTGGTACTGCCCTGTTTTCAGCCCCATATTATTCACAAGTTCTTTGAATAGCCTCTCTTGTGTTCCTCTGGGAAGATTGATTCTTATATCAACATTTGTATGCATATGTTTTTCTACTTTGTCAATATGCACTCATTATCTTATGATTCTGTTCCCTCTCGTATATTTTGTTTTACTTTTTAAAAAAGGTTATTTATTTTGAGAGAGATATAGATACAGAGAGACAGAGAGAGAAAAGGGGAGGGGCAGAGAGAGAGGGAGAGAGAATCCCAAGCAGGCTTCCCACTGCAGAGCCCAATGTGGGGTGCTACCCACAAACCATGAGATAATGGCCTGAGGCAAAATGAAGGGTCAGATGCTTAACCAACTGACTCACCCAGGTTCCCCTCTCTTATGCATTATTATTTTCTTTACTCCCTATCATTCTATAATGGTTTGAAAAATAATGATAGTTAAAAATGTGTTTAGTTCACTGTATTGAAATGGCAACATACTGAAATGTTTGAGTTTTGTTTAATAACGTTTCTGGCCCAAAAAAATCTGTTGAAAGGAAATTTTAGGTGCTAGAGTACTTAGAAAATGAAGGAATAAGAAGTGATATTCTAGACGGGAAGTGTATGGGATCTGTTATAGATTGCTTAGACAATTGTAAGAAAGGAAAAAAAACTGAATGAAAAAATCAGAGGCCTTACACTGTGAAATACACAATGCAAAATTCTTCTACAAGCAGGATTTAAAGTGGGAAAAAAGATAATAAGGAAAGAATATCTACTGAAAAATTTTACTTATTATGTGACAAATGAAAAATTATGAGCCAAACATTTTAATTATTCTGTTATGAAAATTTATTACTATTTTAAGATAATATAATTGAGACCAATTGTCATTTTAATATATTAAAAGATCATGCTTCTGTACTTTCTTTATAAATCTTGACTGCAAAATAACTGAAAATTGACCATCTGGGAACAGTTAAAAAATTATTTTAAAAGTTTGAAAATTATGTATCACTTGGGTTGAGGACTGTCTTAATGGAATTAGTTATAACAAGACAACAATGTATTACTATAAAGGAACAAATTACACAACCTAGAAATTGTTTCATCATGTAGTAACAGATATTGTAATTATTTCCTATCTTCGGGTTTCAAGGAATTTAGAGGTTTAGAGTAGAATAAGGTTTTCCTAGGCCTACTGTTCTTAGAACATCATTTCATTCATTGATACAATATGTACTAATAACCACTCTGTCCAAAAGACATATAATCATATTCTGAAAATAGTGGTGAAGAAAATACAAGCTCCCAACATTCATGGAATCTGTGGGGAAGTCAGAAACAAATGAAAAAAAAAATAAACACATAAAATAATTACAAATAATGTAAGAATGTTGAAAATAAATAATATATTGAAATATATAATTAAAAATAGCAGTATTTTAGATAGGATGAACAGAGATCTTTCTGATGAATGACATTTAAAGCTATTATCTGAAGAATTAGAAATGTCAAGCATAAGAAATGTAGTGGAAACATAGAAGAATATTCCTGGCAAAAGTAACAGCAAGAGTTAGGCCTTGAGGCTTAAATTCCTGAAGTATTTATTTCTTTATTTTTAAGTGTTTATTTTTTTTGAGAGAGAGAGAAAGAGAGAGAGAGAGAGAGAGAGAGAGAGATAGAGAGAATCCCAAGTAGGCCCCGTGCTGTCAGTGTAGAGTCTGACGGGGGGCTCAAACTCATGAACCATGAGATCATGACGTGAGCTGATCTCAAATCCTCCCCAAAACTCTTGAAGTATTTACAAATTAATCACATTGTATTAAAATTGTATGTTTACTGGGGCAATAGAGCAGTGGTGTTTATGTGCGTGTTCTTTGAAGTGCATCAGTTTGTATTCAAATCACAAATTTACCACATCCCCTAAATTGTGACACTAGTTTTAAAATCCCAACTGGAAAAGAAACTTCATCTCTGGACTAGGCATATAATAAGAATTTAATAAATTCTAGTTATGTTCATTGTTTTTTTAAACTTTACAGTTTAAACATTTTTAACTTTACAGTTAACATGGCATATAACATTGAATAAGTTTAAGGTATAAAATATGGTGTTTAATACACTTATATGCACATATATTTCAATATGTTAATCATTATAATGTTTGATTTCTATATTCTTTATTAGACTATGAACTGCCTGAGTTCATAAACTATATATTAATAATTGTTTTGTCTCAAGAGCCTAACAAAATGTTTGATACAAAGTAGGATCTAGCCAATGTTTAATAAGTAGATTTTTAGAAAAGATAAAAAGTCTGGAAAGAAAAATAAAATAAGATAAAAACAGAGAGGGAAGCAAACTGTAAGAGACTCTTAAATATAGAGAACAAACTGAGGGTTGATGGAGGGGAGGTGGGTGGGGGAAGGGCTAAATGGGTGATGGGCATTAAAGAGGGTACTTGGGATGGGCTCTGGGTGTTATATGTAAGTGATGAATCACTAAATTCTACTTCTGAAAACCATACTACACTATATATTAACTAACTTGAATCTAATTAAAAAATGATAAACAAATAAGTATAAATTACAAAAATAAAAAAATTAAAATAAAAAGGAGGAAAATTCTGGATACAAATGCTGATGTTTATTTGGAGTCATTGAGGTATGCTTATCTAGGGATATGTGATGTACATAGTGTGTGAGGGGGTTATTTTTTGGAAGGTTCTAGGAAATGCTGATTGTACAAACACGCAGGAACAGATCAAACTACCTAATTAGGGTTAAGGCCACTAGATAGTAACACATGGAATTATTTTCATCATGTTGCCAACATCTTTGCCAGCCACCTTTGATACTTAGCTAGATGATAAAAATCATTAGAAGTATTAATTTTCTAACATTTATTTTATGTGTGATATATTTAATTTTCACAAGGATCTATGAAGTAGATGATAACATATCTCTGTTTTCTAGGTTAAGAAATAGAAGCAAAGAGAAAATATACAATGTATCCCTAAGGTCACACAGTTAATAAATGATGGAACTGGATCTTGAATTAGACCTGCTGCTTGTTGACTTAGCTCCCTTAACCACCATGTTATATGTGAGACATAAGAATCACAGCTGACTCAGGTCCCTTATGAGAAGATAGTTCAAAGGATAGGCAATCAGTTTCTTTCCTTTTTTGAAAGTATTTATTTTGGACTTGGAGAATATGACGGCGTAGGAGGATGCTGGGCTGACTGCGTCCAGCAGATTGATTAGATTCCACCCACATCTGCCTAATTTACCCCAATAACCACCAGAAGACTAGCAGAATGGACTCTCCAGAGCCAAGGGTAGATGAGAGGCCCACAGAAGAGGGTAGGAAGGGTGGAGAGGGGGTGCACACTACAGGGACTGGCTAGAGGGAGCCAGGGTGGTGGAGGGACAGGCAGCTCACCCAGCAAGGCAGAGCCCCCAAGTCTGGCTGGCAAAGCAGAGGGGTCTGACAGAGTGTGATCTGACAGCCAGTGGGACTTAACATCTGGAATGTTATAAGTCAACAGCTCTGCTCAGAGAGTGGGAGGAAGAGTTGTTGAGACCCTGAAAACAGAGCTCAGCTTAGTGTGGAACAAAGGCACTGGGAAGCGCCATTCTGTCACCTAATTCCCCAGCCAAAATCCCAAAGGAAACCAGTTCCCATCACAGAACTTGCTTGCACAACTCAAACACCCAACGCTGTGCTTCTGTGGATCCATCCCTCTGACGGGTCTGCCTCCCTCTTGGTGCCACAGGGCCCCTTCCAAAGCAGACCACCGAAGGCAAAGCTAGCTAAGCCTGCCCCCCCCCCCTTGTGCATTTGGTGGACCCAATCCAGCTAATATGCCAGATCCCATAGAAGCAGCGCCACAAGCCTGGCAGTGTGCAAGTAGCCCAGACAGGGGCCACACCACTCCACAGTCAGTCCTGCCCTGGGAGAGGGGAAGATAAGGTACACACCAGTCTGACTATGGACCCAGCAGTGGGCTCAGGGCAGACATCAGGTCTGATTGCGGCCCCTCCCACTAACACAAGTTACTCCAGACAGCACAGAGGAAGAGCCCTGCAGTTCTGCACCATTCCAGGGATTATCCAAAAGGACAAAACAGTATAATTATCATCAAAAGAAACTCCAGTAAGTAGCAACAGCTAATTAACTGATGAAAAAGATTTAAACAATATAGCAGAAAATGAATTTAAAATAATAGTCATAAAATTAATCACTGGGCTTGAAAAAAAGGAGAGGACAGCAGAGAATCTACTACTACAGAGATCAAGGGACTAAGAAACAGTCAGGAGGAGCTAACAAATGCTATAAATGCAGTGCAAAATAAAATGGAGACGACTACAGCAAGGGTGAAGAGGCAGAGGAGAGAAAAGGTGAATTAGAAGATAAAATTATGGAAAAAGAGGAAGCTGAGAAAAAGAGAGATAAAAAAATCCGGGAGTATGAGGGGAGAATTAGAGAACTAAGTGACATAAATGAAATAATGTATGCATAATTGGGATTCCAGAGGAGGAAGAGAGAGGGAACGGTGTTGAAGGTGTACTTGAAGAAATCATAGCTGAGAACTTCCCTGATCTGGGTAAGGAAAAAGGCATTGAAATCCAAGAGGCAAAGATAACTCCCTTCAGATGTAACTTGAATCAATCTTCTGCATGACATATCATAGTGAAATTGGCAAAATACAAAACAATACAATAATAAAGATCAGAGCAGAAATAAACAATATGAATATAAAAAAATGTAGAGCAGATCAATGAAACGAAGAGTTGTTTTTTTGAGAAAATACACAAAATTGATTAGCCTCCAGCCAGGCTTCTCAAAAAGAAAAGGGAGATGACCAAAATAGACAAAATCATGAAGGAAAATGGAATTATTACAACCAATCCCTCAGAGATACAAGCAATTATTAGGGAATACTATGAAACATTATATGCCAACAAATTGGACAACCTGGAAGAAATGGACAGATTCCTAAACACACACACATTTCCAAAACGCAAACAGGAAGAAATAGAAAGCTTTAACAGACCCATAACCAGCGATGAAATTGAATCAGTGATCAAAAATCTCCCAACAAATAAGAGTCCAGGACCAGATGGCTTCCCAGGGGAGTTCTACCAGACATTTAAAGGAGAGATCATACCTTTCCTTTCAAGTTATTCCAAAAAAACAGAAAGGAAAGGAAAACTTCCAGACTCATTCTATGAAGACAGAATTACTTTGATTCCTAAACCAGACAGAGACCCAGTAAAAAAAGAGACCTACATGTCAATACCCCTGATGAATATGGATGCAAAAATTCTCAATAATATACTAGCAAATCGAATTCAACAGCATATAAAAAGAATTATTCACCATGATCAAGTGGGACTCATTCCTGGGCTGCAGGGCTGGTTCAACATTCGCAAATCAATCAATGTGATATATCACATTAATAAAATGAAATAAAAGAACCATATGATACTGTAAAATGATGCCAAAAAAGCATTTGACAAAATTCAGCATCCTTTCTTAACAAAAACCCTTGAGAATGTCGGGATAGAAGGAACATACTTAAACATCATCAAAGCCATTTATGAAAAGCCCACAGCTAATATCATCCTCAATGGGGAAAAACTGAGAGCTTTCCCCTTGAGATCAGAAACACGATAGGGATGTACACTCTCACTGCTGTTGTTTAACATAGTGTTGGAAGTGCTACCATCAGCAATCAGACAACAAAAGTAAATCAAAGGCATCCAAATTGTTAAAGATGAAGTTAAGCTTTCACTTTTTGCAGATGACATGATATTATACATGGAAAATCCGACAGACTCCACCAAAAGTCTGCTAGAACTGATCCATGAATTCAGCAAGGTCGCAGGATACAAAATCAATGTACAGAAATCAATTGCATTCTTAAACACTATCAATGAAGCGACAGAAAGACAAATAAAGAAACTGATCCCATTCACAATTGCACCAAGAAGCATAAAATACCTAGGAATAAACCTGACCAAAGATGTAAAAGATCTGTATGCTGAAAACTATAGAAAGCTTATGAAGGAATTTGAAGAAGATATAAAGAATTGGAAAGACATTCCCTGCTCATGGATTGGAAGAATAAATATTGTCAAAATGTCAATACTACCCAAAGCTATCTACACATTCAATGCAATCCCAATCAAAATGGCACCAGCATTCTTCTCGAAACTAGAACCAGCAATCCTAAAATTTGTATGGAACCACAAAAGGCCCCGAATAGCCAAAGTAATTTTGAAGAAG
>NC_064817.1:65044606-65157842 GCF_023721935.1 Panthera uncia | reverse complement strand
CTTCTTCAAAATTACTTTGGCTATTCGGGGCCTTTTGTGGTTCCATATGAATTTTAGGATTGCTTGTTCTAGTTTCGAGAAGAATGCTGGTGCCATTTTGATTGGGATTGCATTGAATGTGTAGATAGCTTTGGGAAGTATTGACATTTTGACAGTATTTATTCTTCCAATCCATGAGCAGAGAATGTCTTTCCATTTCTTTATATCTTCTTCAATTTCCTTCATAAGCTTTCTATAGTTTTCAGCATACAGATCTTTTGCATCTTTGGTTAGATTTATTCCTAGGTATTTCATGCTTCTTGGTGCAATTGTGAATGGGATCAGTTTCTTTATTTGTCTTTCTGTTGCTTCATTGTTAGTGTACAAGAATGCAACTGATTTCTGTACCTTGATTTTGTATCCTGCAACTTTGCTGAATTCATGTATCAGTTGTAGCAGACCTTTGGTGGAGTCTATCGGATTTTCCATGTATAATATCATGTCATCTGCAAAAAGCGAAAGGTTGACTTCATCTTTGCCAATTTGGATGCCTTTGATTTACTTTTGTTGTCTGATTGCTGATGCTAGAACTTCCAACACTATGTTAAACAACAGCGGTGAGAGTGGGCATCCCTGTCGTGTTCCTGATCTCAGGAAAAAAGCTCTCAGTTTTTCCCCATTGAGGATGATGTTAGCTGTGGGCTTTTCAAAAATGGCTTTGATGATGTTTAAGTATGTTCCTTCTATCCCGACTTTCTCAAGGGTTTTTATGAAGAAAGGGTGCTGGATTTTGTCAAAGGCCTTTTCTGCATCGATTGACAGGATCATATGGTTCTTATCTTTTCTTTTATTAATGTGATGTATCACGTTGATTAATTTGCGAATGTTGAACCAGCCCTGCCCTGCATCCCAGGAATGAATCCCACTTGATCATGGTGAATAATTCTTTTTATATGCCATTGAATTCGATTTGCTAGTATCTTATTGAGAATTTTTGCATCCATATTCATCAGGGATATTGGCCTGTAGTTCTCTTTTTTTACTGGGTCTCTGTCTGGTTTAGGAATCAAAGGAATACTGGCTTCATAGAATGAGTCTGGAAGTTTTCCTTCCCTTTCTATTTCTTGGAATAGCTTGAGAAGGATAGGTATTATCTCTGCTTTAAACGTCTGGTAGAACTCCCCTGGGAAGCCATCTGGTCCTGGACTCTTATTTGTTGGGAGATTTTTGATAACCGATTCAATTTCTTCGCTGGTTATGGGTCTGTTCAAGCTTTCTATTTCCTCCTCATTGAGTTTTGGAAGAGTGTGGGTGTTTAGGAATTTGTCCATTTCTTCCAGGTTGTCCAGTTTGTTGGCATATAATTTTTCGTAGTATTCCCTGATAATTGTTTGTATCTCTGAGGGATTGGTTGTAATCATTCCATTTTCATTCATGATTTTATCTATTTGGGTCACCTCCCTTTTCTTTTTGAGAAGCCTGGCTAGTGGTTTGTCAATTTTGTTTATTTTTTCAAAAAACCAACTCTTGGTTTCATTGATCTGCTCTACAGTTTTTTTAGATTCTATATTGTTTATTTCTGCTCTGATCTTTATGATTTCTCTTCTTCTGCTGGGTTTAGGCTGCCTTTGCTGTTCTGCTTCTACTTCCTTTAGGTGTGCTGTTAGATTTTGTATTTGGGATTTTTCTTGTTTCTTGAGATAAGCCTGGATTGCAATGTATTTTCCTCTCAGGACTGCCTTCGCTGCGTCCCAAAGCGTTTGGATTGTTGTATTTTCATTTTCGTTTGTTTCCATATATTTTTTAATTTCTTCTCTAATTGCCTGGTTGACCCACTCATTCTTTAGGAGGGTGTTCTTTAACCTCCATGCTTTTGGAGGTTTTCCAGACTTTTTCCTGTACTTGATTTCAAGCTTCATAGCATTGTGGTCTGAAAGCATGCATAGTATACTTTCAATTCTTGTATACTTATGAAGGGCTGTTTTGTGACCCAGTATATGATCTATCTTGGAGAATGTTCCATGTGCACTCGAGAAGAAAGTATATTCTGTTGCTTTGGTATGCAGAGTTCTAAATAGATCTGTGAAGTCCATCTTATCCAATGAGTCATTCAGGGCCCTTGTTTCTTTATTGAGCGTGTGTCTAGATGATCTATCCATTTCTGTAAGTGGAGTGTTAAAGTCCCCTGCAATTACCACATTCTTATCAATAATGTTGCTTATGTTTATGAGTAATTGTTTTATATATTTGGGGGCTCCGGTATTCGGTGCATAGATATTTATAATTGTTAGCTCTTCCTGGTAGATAGACCTTGTAATTATTATATAATGCCCTTCTTCATCTCTTGTTACAGCCTTTAATTTAAAGTCTTGTTTGTCTGATATAAGTATGGCTACTCCAGCTTTCTTTTGGCTTCCAGTAGCATGATAAATAGTTCTCCATCTACTCACTCTCAATCTGAAGGTGTCCTCAGGCCTAAAATGAGTCTCTTGTAGACAGCAAATAGATGGGACTTGTTTTTTTTATCCATTCTGATACCCTATGTCTTTTGGTTGACGCATTTAATCTATTTACTTTCAGTGTTATTACAGAAAAATATGGGTTTAGAGTCATTGTGATGTCTGTATGATTCATGCTTGTAGTGATGTCTCTGGTACTTTGTCTCACAGGATCCCCCTTAGGATCTCTTGTAGGGCTGGTTTAGTAGTGACAAATTCCTTCAGTTTTTGTTTGTTTAGGAAGACCTTTATCTCTCCTTCTATTCTAAATGACAGTCTTGCTGGATAAAGGATTCTCGGCTGCATATTTTTTTCTGTTCATCACATTGAAGATTTCCTGCCATTCCTTTCTGGTCTGCCAAGTTTCAGTAGAGAGATCCGTCATGAGTCTTATCGGTCTCCCTTTATATGTTAGGGCACGTTTATCCCTTGCTGCTTTCAGAATTTTCTCTTTATCCTTGTATTTTGCCAGTTTCACTATGATATGTCATGCAGAAGATCGATTCAAGTTACGTCTGAAGGGGGTTCTCTGTGCCTCTTGGATTTCAATGCCGTTTTCTTTCCCCAGTTCAAGGAAGTGCTCAGCTATTATTTCTTCAAGTACCCCTTCAGCACATTTCCCTCTCTCTTCCTCCTCTGGGATACCAATTATGCGTATATCATTTCTTTTTAGTGTATCACTTTGTTCTCTAATTTTTCCCTCATACTCCTGGATGTTTTTATCTCTCTTTCTCTCAGCTTCCTCTTTTTCCATAACTTTATCTTCTAGTTCACCTATTCTCTCCTCTGCCTCTTCATTCCGAGCTGTCGTTGTTTCCATTTTGTTTTGCATTTCGTTTGAAGCGCTTTTCAGCTCCTCGTGACTGTTCCTTAGTCCCTTGATCTATGTAGCAAGAGATTCTCTGCTGTCCTGTATACTGTTTTCAAGCCCAGTGATTAATTTTATGACTATTATTCTAAATTCACTTTCTGTTATATTATTTAAATCCTTTTTGATCAGTTCATTAGCTGTTGTTATTTCCTGGAGATTCTTCTGAGGGGAATTCTTCCGTTTGGTCATTTTGGATATCCCTGGAGTGGTGAGGACCTGCAGGGCGCTTCCCCTGTGCTGTGGTGTATAACTGGAGTTGGTGGGTGGAGCCACAGTCAGACCTGATGTCTGCCCCCAGCCCACCGCTGGGGCCACAGTCATACTGGTGTGTGCCTTCTCTTCCCCTCTCCTAGGGGTGGGATTCACTGCGGGGTGGTGTGGCCATTCTGGGCTACTTGCACACTGCCAGGATTGTGGTGCTGGGGATCTGAGGTATTAGCTGGGTTGGGTAGGCAAGGTGCACGGGGGCAGGAGGCACAGGCTTTGCTCGCTTCTCCTTAGGTGATCCACTTCAGGAGGGACCCTGTGGCAGTGGGAGGGAGTCAGACCCGCTGAGGAGGGGTGGCTCCACAGAAGCACAGGGTTGGGTATTTGTGCGGAGCAAGCAAGTTCCCTGGCAGGAACTGGTTCCCTTTGAGATTTTGGCTGGGGGGTGGGCGAGGGAGATGGCGCTGGTGAGCACCTTTGTTCCCTGCCAAACAGCCCTGTCCTCCCAGGGCTCAGCAACTGTCCCTCCCTTTGTCCTCCAGCCTTCCCATTTTCTGAGCAGAGCTGTTCACTTATGACCTCCGAGATGCTAAGTCGTGCTTGCTGTCAGAACACACTCCGTCTGGCCCCTCCGCTTTTGCAAGCCAGACTCGGGGGCTCTGCTTGGCCGCAGGCCGCCCCTCAGCCCCGGCTCCCTCCCGCCAGTCCGTGGAGGGTGCACCGCCTCGCTGCCCTTCCTTCCCTCTTCCGTGGTCCTCTCATCTGCGCTTGGCTCAGGAGACTCCGTTCTGCTAATCCTCTGGTGGTTTTCTGGGTTATTTAGGCAAGTGTAGGTGGAATCTAAATGATCAGCAGGACACGCAGTGAGCCCAGCGTCCTCCTATGCCGCCATCTTCCTATCCTGTCCCTTTATATATTTTTTAAATGTACATACAAATTAGTTAGCATATAGTGCAACAATGATTTCAGGAGTAGATTCCTTAATGCCCCTCACGCATTTAGCCCATCCGTCCTCCTACAACCCGTCCAGTAAGCCTCTGTTTGGTTCTCCATATTTAAGAGTCTCTTACGTTTTTCCCATTCACTGTTTTTATATTAATTTTGTTTCCCTTATCTTATGTTCATTTGTTCTGTGCTTAGTCCTCATATGAATGAAGTCATATGATATTTGTCTTTCTCTGACTAATTTCACTTATCGCAATACCCTCCAGTTCCATCCATGTAGTTGCAAATAGTAAGATTCCATTCTTTTTGATTCCTGAGTAATATCCATTGTGGATATACATATATATATATACATATATATATATGCATATATATATACACATGTATATACATGTATATACATGTGTATGTATATGTATATACATGTGTATATATATATATATATGTATATACATGTGTGTATATATATATATATATATGTCACATCTTCTGTATCCATTCATCTATCAATGGACATTTGGGCTCTTTCCATACTTTGGCTATTGTTGAAAGTGCTGCTATAAACATTGGGGTGCATATGTCCTTTCAAAACAACACACCTGTATACCTTGGATAAATACCTAGTAGTGCAATTGCTGGGATGTAGGGAAGTTCTATTTTTAATATTTTGAGGAACCTCCATACTGTTTTCCAGAGTGGCTGCACCAGCTTGCATTCCCACCAAAAATGCAAAAGAGATCCTCTTTCTCCATATCCTTGCCAACATCTGTTTTTGCTTGAGTTGTTAATGTAAGACATTCTGACAGGTGTAAGGAGGTGTCTCATTGTGGTTTTGATTTGTATTTCCCTGATGATGAGTGATGTTGAGTATTTTTTCATGTGTCGGTTGGCCATCTGGATGTCTTCTTTGGAGAAGTGTCTATTCATGTATTTTGCCCATTTCTTCACTGGATTATTTGTTTTTCGGGTGTTGAGTTTGATAAATTATTTATAGATTTTGGGTACTAACCCTTTTCTGATACGTCATTTGCAAATATCTTCTCCAATTCCGTTGGTTGCCTTTCAGTTTTGCTGATTGTTTCCTTTGCTGTGCAGAAGTTTTTATTTTAATGAGGTCCCATTAGTTCCTTTTTGCTTTTGTTTCCCTTGCCTCAGGAGATCTGTTGAGTAAGAAGTTGCTGTGGGCAAGATCATAATGGTTTTTTCCCGCTTTCTCCTCGAGGATTTTGATGGCTTCCTGTCTCACATTTAAGTATCTCATCCATTTAGAGTTTATTTTAGTGTATGGTGTAAGAAAGTGGTCCAGGTTCATTCTTCTGCATGATTCTGTCCAGTTTTCCCAGCACCACTATCTGAAAAGATGGTCTTTATTCCATTGACTATTCTTTCCTGCTTTGTTAAAGGCTGGTTGGCCATATGTCTTTGGGGCCATTTCTGGGTTCGCTATTCTGTTCCATTGATCTGACTGTTTCTGTGCGAGTACCATACTGTCTTGATGGTTACAGCTTTGTATTATAGCTTGATTCAGGATTATGATGCCTCCTGCTTTGGTTTTCTTTTTCGAGATTGCTTTGACTATTCGGGGTCTTTTCTGACTCCATACAAATTTTAGTACTCTTTGTTCTAGCTCTGTGAAGAATGTTGGAGTTATTATGATAGGGATTACATTGAATATGGAGATTGATTTGGGTAGTGTTGACATTTTAACAATATTTGTTCTTCCTATCCAGGAGCATTGAATCTTTTTCCATTTTTTTGTGTCTTCAATTTCTTTCATAAGATTTTTATAATTTTCAGTATATAGATTTTTCACCTCTTTGGTTAGATTTATTCCTAGGTATTTTATGGTTTTTTTTTGTGCAAATGTAAATGGGATCTATTCCTTGATTTCTCTTTCTGTTGCTTCAGTGTTGGTGAATAAGAATGCAACAGATATCTGTGCATTGATTTTATATCCTGTAACTTTGCTGAATTCACGAATCAGTTCTAGCATTTTTTGGTGGAATCTTTCAGGTTTTCCATATAGAGTATCATGTCATGCGCAAAGTGTGAACGTTTCACCTCCTCCTGGACGATTTGGATGCCTTTTATTCCTTTGTATTGCCCGATTGCAGAGGCTAAAACTTCCAATACTATGTTGAATGACAGTGGTGAGAGTGGACATCCCTGTCTTTTTCCTGACCTTATTCAGAAAGCTCTCAGATTCTCCCCATTGGGTCGTTCCTATATGGCTTTCATGATCTCAAGAAATGCACAACCTCACCAACACTTGTTATTTTTTATATTTTTGTTAATATCCATTTTCATAATTGTGAGGGGATATCAGTTTTGATTTTTATTTCCCTGGTGATTAGTGATATTGAACATCTTTTCATGTGTCTGTCCATTATCCATATGTCTTCTTTGGAAAACTATTATTGAAGTCCTCTGTCCATTCTTTAATTAAGTTTCTTGTTTTTTGAAATTAAGTTGTATAAGGCCTTTATATACTTGTATTTAACACCTTATTGAATGTATGATTTACAAATATAGCATTCAGTGAGGTGCTTTTTGTTTTCTTGGTGGTATCCTTCATTATATAAACCTTTTTAGTCTGATGAGACCCCTTTTGTTTATTTTAGTTTTTACTGTCTTTAAACTGAGGAGAGTGGTCCAAAAACTATTGCTAAGAACAATGTCAAAGGGTTTACTGTCTATATTTTCTTCTAGAAGTGTTATGGTTTCAGGTATTATATTTCAGTATTTAATTCATTCTGAATTTTTTTCTGTATAATGTGTAAGGTAGTGGTCCACTTCCATTCTTTTTAATGTAGCTGTCCAGTTAGTGCAACAACATTTATTAAAAAGACTTTCTTTTCCTCCTTGTATATTCTTGCCTGTTTGTCATAGATTAATTGACCATATATGCATGGGTTTACTTCTAGACTTTCTATTATATTCCATTGATCTATGAGTTTGTTTCTATGTCAGTATCATATTGTTTTGATCACTATAACTTTGTATTATAGTTTGAAATCAGGAAACATTATAACTCCAGTTTTTTTTTTTCATGATTTCTCTGGATATTTTGGGTTATTGGTGTTCCTATACAAATTTTAAGATTTTTGGTTCTAATTTTGTGAAAAATATCGTTGATATTTTTGTAGAGATTGCTTTGAAACTACAGATTGCTTTGTGTAGAATGGACTTTTTAACAATATGAATTCTTCTAGTCAATGAAAATGGAATATCTTTCCATTTATTTGTTTTGTCATTAACTTATTAATGTCTTATAGATTTTAGAGTACAGGTCTTTTGTCTTCTTGGTTAAATTTATTCCTATGTATTTTATTATTTTTGGTGCAATTATAAATGGGATGGTTTTCTTCATTTCTCTTTCTGATAGTTTTTTCTTAGTGTTTAGAAATGAAACAGATTTTTGGGGTGCCTGGGTGGCTCAGTTGGTTGAGTGTCCGACTTCGGCTTGGGTCATGATCTTGTAGTTTGTGAGTTCAGGCCCTGCATTGGGCTCTGTGCTGACATCTGGGAGCCTGGAGCCTGCTTTGGATTCTGTGTCTCACTTTCTCTCTGTTCCTCCCCTTCTCATGCTCTGTCTCCCTCTCAAAAATAAATAAACACTAAAAATTTTTTTAAAAAGCAACAGATTTTTGCATATTGGTTTTGTATTCTGAAACTTTATTAAATCTGTTTATTAGTTCTAACAAGATTTTTGAGGGAGTCTTCAGGATTTTCTCTATATAAAATTATATTGTCCATAAATAGTAAAAAGTTCTACTTTCTCTTAAAATTTGGATGTCTTTTACTTTTTTTTTCTTACCTAACTCTTCTGGCTGGTAATTCCAAAACTATGTTTAATAAAATTGGTGAGATTGGGTTCTTTCTCCTGACCTTAGATGAAAAGATTTCAGGTTTTCACATTTGAGAATAATAATGGTTGTGGTCTTTTCTAAAATGGCTTTTATATTGATCAAGTATGTTCCTTCTCAAATAATTTTTGAGTTTTTATCATGAATAGATGTTGAATTTTGTCAAGTTTTTTTTTCTGCATATATTAAAGTTATAATATGATTTTTACTCCACATTTTGTTAATGTGGTGTATTGTTTGATTGACTTGTTAATGTTGAACCAGCCTTGTATCCTTGGAATTAATCTCATTAGATCATGATGTATGATACTTTTAATGTATTGTTAAATTGGTTTGGTAATATTTTGATAAGGATTTTAATCTATGCTTATCAGGGATATTGCCCTAGAATATTCTTTATTTTTGTGGTATTATTATCTGGTTTAGTTATCAGGTAATGTCAGCTACATAAAATGCATTCAGAAAGGATCCTTACTCTTCAACATTTTGGAAGAGTTTGAGGAGGTTAGGTATTACATCTTCATTGAATGTTTGGTTGAATTTACCAGTAAAGCCATCTGGTCCTAAGCTTTTTATGGGGGAGAATTTTGATTACTGATTCAATTTTTTTTGTAGTAATCAGTCCACTCAGATTTATTATTTCTTCATGGTTTAGTCTTGGAAGATTTTATTTTCTAGGTATGTGTCCATTTCTTGTGTTTCTAATTTGTTCATATATAATTGTTCATAGTAGTCTTTATAATATTTGGTGTTTTAAAAGTGTCAATTGTAACTTCTCTTTCATTTCTGATTTTCCTTATTTGAGCCCTCTGTATTTTTTCTTGGTTAGTCTAGCTATAAGTTTGTCCATTTTTTTTTAAAGAACCAGGTTTCAGTTTCATTTATCTTTTCTATTGTCTTTTGAAACTGTAATTCATTTATTTCTGATCTTTGATATTTCCTTCCTTCTACTAACTTTGGCTGCATTTGTTCTTTTTCTTTAGGTGTAAAGCTAGATTTATTATTTGAAAGTGTTCTTGGTTATTGAAGTAGGCTTATGTTGTTATGAACTTCCTTCTTAGAAGTGTTTTTATTGCATCTTATAGAATTTGATATGTTGTATTCCATTTTTATTTTTCTCAAAGTATTTTTATTTCTTTTTTTATTCTTCTGCATATTTTCTTGTTACTAATTAGTGTTCTTTCTTTTAAGCTTAAAGAAGTAACTTTAACATTTATTGTAAGTCCCGTTTAGTGGTAATACACTCCTTACCTTTTGATTTTCTGGAACACTTTACCTATCTTTTAATTATAAATGACTATTCTTGATTGGAAGTTTTTGTTTTTGCTTTTATTTTCTTTTCAGCATTTTGAATATATCGTATTACTCTTTCCCTTCCAGCATGCAAACTATCTGCTGATAGTCTTTTGAGGGTTTTCTTAGAGTAGCAAGTTGTTTTTCTTTTGATGCTATTGAGATTCTCTCTTTAACTTTTGACATTTTATTATTACACATCTTAGCATAGATATCTTTGATTTTATCTTATGGAGAACTGTCTGTGCTTCCAGGAAACTGTTTCCTTCTCATATTACAAATATTTTTTACCCTTCATTTCTTTAAGTAAATTTTCTGGCATTTTCTGTAACTTTTCTCCTCTGGGACCCCTAAGATGAAAATGTTTTTTCCACCTGATATTATCCCATTAGTCCTTTAAGTTATCTTCATTTTTTTAGAATTCTTGTGTTGTTGTTGCTGTTGTTGTTGTTGTTGTTGTTCCGTATTGGTGAGTAACACTGGCCTGTTCCTAGTTCACTAATCTTTCCCTCTACATTACCTAGTCTGCTATTTAACTTCTCTAGTGTATTTTAGTTCACTTATTACATTCTTCAGCTCTGTGAATTCAGCATAGTAGTTTACTGTATTTTCTCTTTTTGTTGAAGTTTTCAGTGTGTTCATCCATTCTTCCCCCAAGTTATATAAGCATCTTTGTGACCAATAACTTGAAATCAGGTAAACTATTATTTTATTAAGATTTTATTTTTCTAAAGTTTAATTTGCTTTTTTAGTTTGAAACCTATTACTCAGTTTCTTCAGTTTTCTCTTCTCTGTATGTTTCTTTCCACATATTAGGCAAAATGATGACTTTCCCAACCTTGAAGGTTTGGCCTTGTGTAGGTGATGTCATTTGTCATTCAACCTTTCCCTAGCTCTTGCTTGTCTCTTGAGCTTTTGTGATTGTGTAATCAGTCTGATTTATTCTTGATATGTCCTAAAATTTGTGGGTGTGCCAAGACTTATCAGTCTTGTGAAGGATGGGATCTCAGCCAGCTCCTAGTTTCAGGCTTATTAGAAGTCTTACTCTCAGGTTGCAGCTTTTAAATTATGTAAAAATATACAGTCACATGGGACTACAGCTATATAACCTGCTAACCTCCAGGCCAGGCCACCTGAAGGTTTCTCCCTTGGCAATAGATGTAAAAATTGAAGCTCCAGACTAGGGTATACACCCCCTGGGAAGTACCAGCAAGTTTTGGCAAAGCCTAAGGAGAGCAAAAATAAAGCATCCCCTAGCCAATGTAGTGATGTGTTATAGTCCTGTGTCTGTGCAATGCCTTGGACATGGTAGCCTGCCAAGAATTGTGTTTCTGATTATTATAGTCCTGTGGGAATCAGGAATGCAAGATTCTTGACCAATACAGACAGATGATCAAGGAAATTTCCCTGTGTGGTCTGAGTATGCCCATCAGCTTTATCAAGACAGGTGAAAAGTGTAGGGATAGCATGTGCTCACTGGTCTTAACAAGGCTGTGGGAGACTGCAGAAAATGTGTGTACCTTTAAAAATTAGCTAACTCAAAACTGGATAAACCCAGAGAGTGAGTGACAGCTGAGTTGCCCCCTTTGAGAGATAGCTTGTGGGGAATAAGCTTAGTAATTCCCTGAGTTTCCACCAAGGGGTTAACAAGGCATAAAGAATTAGAAAGCCATAAGATGTACACACCCAAGTTTGGGTAAACAAGATTAGGTAAATAAGTATAGGTAAACGGGGCAAAGGCCCCCAGTATAGGTAAATGGGGCAAAGTTCTCAGTATAGGACAAAGGTATAGGAATAGGTAATCTCAGGATGAAAACACCCAAGATGAGGTAAACAAGATTAGGTATTCAGGGTGGAAATGCCCCCCAACTTAGTATAATAGCAGAAAACTGCTTTCACAGAAAGGAAGGACCAAATTAGGTAAACAGGTAAATAGGCCTATTCACCTCAGGGGGGCAAAGTTGCCCAGAGCAGAGCTAATTAGCAAAAGAAAGATGTCTTGTTGACCCTGAGGTAGCATGCTCTGTCTTTCTTGTCCCCTAGGCCAGTTTAGGTAAACAGAGGTGTGGCCTCATGTCTGCTGTAAACAACCTCTGCCTGGCACCAGGATTTTGTTTTGTATTGACCCAAACCACTAACATTGCATATCTTCAAAACCTGCATTCCCTCTCACCCATGAGTTTATGTTCACAATTCCATTGACTCTTTGTGCACATCCATCACCATGTTTGTAAGCTTTCTGTTCCTAATAAAAACAGAGCAAGGACCTTTACTCGGGACTCTTGTCTCCTCCTGGACATTAGCCTCTCTTGCATTTCTAATCCTGCATCCTGCTTTCTTGCTGGACAAGAGCGAACTCCAGACCTAGAGTCTCCAACAGCAACCAGCATGGAGAGGCAATATAAAAATAGCAGTTTGCACAATGCCATGAATAAATAAGAGGCAGATCTTTTCATACTAATTTCAGAGTGTGTTGGGGCAAATCTAAGGAGCTGGTAAGATTCCATTTTCATTCCATACCCCACCGAATAAACACAGAGTCATCTTTGGGAGGCAAAGCTGCACAGACACTTGCTCCCAACCTTCTAGCTATGTTCCACACCAAGAGTTATCCTGAGGACTTGCTGACTCCAAGCCTGCTAGCCTCAGCCTGGGTTCAGGGAAAATTTTGTTAAAGCCATCCCCATGACCCACCCAGCTGCTGGACACACAACTGCCACCACATAACTCACCCAGATGCAAGGATGTGCTCAATCATATGCTCCCAGTCACTTAATACTCTGGGCCCAGCTGTGCCCAGCCATCATTACATGACCCACCCAACCTTGAACCCCAGGCTGTGCCAGCTAACAGGGCCCAGATACCCCAGTGGTACCAAGGATCTGGCATAAGACTAGTGGCTCAGCACAAGTTTTCTTAACACTGTTACCTTCCTCTGAAGTTTTCTGGCAGACATGCCCTCACAAATTTGGCCTGCCTGGGTCCCAGTGACACCAAAGAGATAAAGCACATCCCACAACAAGCAGAGTCAATGCAGATGACTACACTAAAAGGAAAAGTAACTAAGACACATTAGCGATAGGACATAAAGAAAACACATAGGATGATCTTCTGAAGTGCCAGTTTCTGGTGAATAGGAGACTCTGCACTGAAAGTCACTCTAGGACCTCTTCTTCATAAATTCATTATGTTCAAAAGTACAGGACATAGCTGACTTTATTAACACAGAGAACTAAACACAGAGAGGCAGGCAAAATGAGAAGACAGAGAAATTTGTCCCAAATGAAAAATAGGACAAGGCCATGGCCAGAGACTTATACAAAACAGATATAAGTAACATGCCTGATAGAAATTTAAAGCAATGATTGTAAGGACACTTGCTGGATTATAGAAAATAGAGGAAGACATGAGTGAGATGCTTAACACAGAGAAAAGGAATAACATAGCACAGAAAAAAAACATAGCAGAGATAAAGGGATCAATAATCAAAATAAGAAACACATTTGATGGAAGAAGCATAGGACAAAATTAGTGACCTAGAAGACAGAGTAAAGGAAAGTAATAAAGCTGAAAAAAAAGAGAGCTAAAAGAATATTTTTATATGAGGATAAACATAGGGAACTCAGTGACTCCATCAAATATAAAAATATTCATATTTTATTTAAAAAAAATGTAGCTGAAAACTTCCCTAATCTGGGGAAGGAAACAGATACCCAGATCCAGGAGCCACAGAGAAATGCCATCTAAATCAACAAAAACAGACACACACGAACACATATTGTAGTGAAATTTGCAAAACAAAAAGGGGGGGGATAAAAATCCTTAAATGTAGTAATTCCAAAGAAGACAGTAACTTACAGGGGAAAATCCATAAGACTAGCTGGATATTTTTCAACAGAAACTTTGCAAGCAGAAGTGAGTGAAATGATATATTCAAAGTGTGTAATGGAAAAAAAAATATGTGGCTAAGAATACTCTATTTAACAAGGCTATCATTCAGAATATAAGGACAGATAAATAGTTTCCAAGAAAAGCAAAACCCAAAGGAGATAATGATCATTAAACTAGCTCTGCAAGAAATGTTAAAGAGGACTCTGAGTGGAAAGCAGAGACCACAGGATGATGGCATGAAATACAAAAAGCAGTAAAAATTAATATTTATGTAAAAAAAATCACTCAAGGAACTCACAAAATAGAAAGATGTAAAATATACCTAAAATGTGGGGAAAAGAGGAATAAATAATAGGTTCAAAATGAAATTACCATCAACTTAATATAGACAGATATATACTGAAGAGGGTATATGTAAACCTAATGGTAACCATATATCAAAAAACACTAATAAAAATGCAACAATAAAGAGAATGAAATCCAAATCCAAATATATTACTAATGAGAATCAGGAAACCAAGAAATACAAAAAAAGATTCAGAAAATTTTCAGATACAAACCACAAAACAGATAATGAAATGACAATAAATACAAATCTATCAATAATTACTTTTTTAACATTTTTTCATTTTTGAGAGTGAGAGAGACAGACCATGAGTGGGGGCGGGGCAGGGAGAGAGGGAGACACAGAATCCAAAGCAGGCTTCAGGCTCTGAGCTGTCAGCACAGGGCACCATGCAGGGCTCAAACTCACAGACTGTGAGATCATGACCTGAGCTGAAGTCAGACGCTTAACCAACTGAGCCACCCAGGTGCCCCGCTACATTGCTTTTTAAAATATTTATTTATTTTGAAAGAAACAGAAAGCATGAGTGGGGGAGGGGCAGAGAGAGGGAAAGAGAATCCCAAGCAGGCTCCACATTGTCAGTGCTGAGCCCAATGTGGGGCTTGAACTCATGAACTGTGAAATCATGACCTGATCCTAAACCAAGGGATGGCCGCTTGACCAACCGCTCAGGCTCCCCTATCAGTAATTACTTGGAATGTAAATGGACTAAATACTCAAATCAAAAGACCTAGGGTGATGGAATGGTTAGTAAAACAGTACCTGGGTGCCTGGGTGGCTCAGTTGGTTAAGTGTCTAACTCCTGGTTTCAGCTCAGGTCATGAACTCATGGTTCATGAGATCAAGTCTGGCATCAGGCTACATGCTGATAGCATGAAGCCTGCTCAGTATTCTCTTTCTTTTCCTCTCTCTCTGCCCCTCCCCCACTTGCACTCACTCTCTCTCTCACTCTCTCTCTCTCACTCAAAGCAAATAAAGTATTGAATAAAAAGAAAAAGAAAAAGAAAAAGAAAAAGAAAAACACCCAACATATGCTGCCTACAAGAGACTCATTTTAGATTTAAAGACACCTGGATATTGAAAGTGGGGGAATGGAGAAACATGTCATGCAAATGGATGTCAAAAGAAAGCTAGAGTAGCATTACTTATATCAGCCAAACTAGACCTTAAAACAAAGACTAACAAGACACAAAAAAGGACACTATACAATAATAAAGGGGACAATCCAACAAGAAAATAAGATAATTGCAAATATTTATGCACCCAACAGAGAGGCACTTAAATACATAAAAATAATTAATAACAAATATAAAATAACTAATCAATAATAATACAACAATAGAATGGGGCTTTAAAATGTCATTTATTTCAATGGACATACAATTTAAACAGAAAATCAAAAAGGAAATAATGGCTTTGAATGACACACTAGAATATATATATTCAGAACATTCCAACCTAAAAAAGTAGAATACATATTATTTTCAAACACACGTGGGCCATTCTCTGGAATAGATCATGTATTAACACACAAAACAAATCTCAACATATTCAAGAAGATCGAAGTCATAACATGCATCATTTTTTACCATTGTAAAGGTATTTTCATTGTAATGACTTTTTTTCTTCATTGTAAGAGGGCTGTTTATAACAATAAAGGCTTACCTCAAAAGCAAGAAAAAACTCAGAAAAAACAACCTAGCCTTATACCTAATGGAGCAAGAAAATGAAAAACAAAACAAAACAAAAAACCGTAAATCTATCAGAAGAAAGGAAATAAAGATTAGAGCAGAAGTAAATGATATAGAACCTAAAAAAATATATTAGAACACATTGAGGCCATCAGGATCTAGTTGAAAATATAAATGAAATTGATAAAACTACATCAGTGGAAAAGAATAGAAAACCCAGAAATGAACCAACAACTCTGTGGTCAATTAATCTTCAACAAAACAGAAAAGAATATACAATCAGAAAAGACAGTCTATTTGATAAATGGTGTCGGGAAAACTGGATAGCAACATGCAAAGGAAATAAACTGGACCACTTTCTTACACCGTACACCAATATAAATTCAAAAGAGATCAAACACCTAAATGTGAGACTTGAAACTATGAAAATTCTAGGAGAAAACACTGGCAGTAATTTCTTTGGTATTGGCTGTGAGAACTTTTTTCTAGATATGTCTCCTGAGGCAAAGGAAACAAAAGGAAAAGTAAACTATTGGGACTTCATTAAAATTAAAACAAGCAAGCAAGCAAACAAACAAAGAAAAAAAAACTTCTGCACAGTGAAGGAAATCAACAAAAGTAAAATACAATCTATAGAATGGGACAAGATATTTACAAAACATATGTGATAAAGGGTTAATATCCAAATATATAAAGAACTTGTAAAACTAAATTCTCCCAAAATGAAAATCCAATTTAAAAATGGACAACAGGGGCACCTGGGTGGATCAGTCAGTTAAGTGCTGGACTTCAGCTCAGGTTATGATCTCAGGGTTCATAAGTTTGAGTCCTGCATCGGGCTGGCTGCTATCAGCACAGAGCCTGCTTTGGATCCTCTGTCCCCCTCTGTCTCTGCTCCTCCCCCACTCATGTGCTGTCTCTCTCTCTCTCTCAAAAATAAATAAACATTTTTTTAAATGGGAAGACAATATAAACAGACATTTCCCAGAAGAAAACATACAGATAGCCAACAGATACATGAAAAGACTCTCATCATCACTTACCACCAGGGAAATGCCCATCAACACTACAATAAGGTATAACCTCACACCTGTCAGAATGGGTAAAAACAACACAAGAAACAACAGATGTTTGCAAGGGTGTAGAGAAAAAGAACATTTGTGCAGGGTTGGTGGGAATGCAAACTTGTACAGCCACTGTTCTTAATGTTATGTAAGCGTCTCAAAATGTTAAAAATAGAACTATCCTAGGATCCAGCAATTGCACTTCTGGGTATTTACCCATAAAATAACAGAAACACTGACTTAAGGAGATTTGTGCATCCCTAAGTTTATAGCATCATTATTTACAATAATCAAGATATGGAAGCAGCCCAAGCATCCATCAATTGATGAATGGATAAAGAAAAAGTGGTATATATGCATGTATACTCTCTCTCTCTCTCTCTCTCTCTCTCTCTCTCACACACACACACACACACACACACACACACAATGTGTCTCCCTCTCTCACTGCCCTCCCCACACTCACGGTCTGTCTCTCACTCTCAAAAATAAATAAACATTAAAAAAAAAAAAGAAAGAGGGAATCACTGCTGAAGGAACAACTCAGAAATCAGGACAGGCCTCTGCTGCACACAGCTGTAGACTTGTGTCAAATGGAATCTGGAAGGAGTGAGTGAGAACCACTGCCATTCATCCAACTAGAAACATGCACACTACTAGACACAGGAGAATGAGACCCATCTTCTGGTTAACATTCTTCCATTTTAATGACTCCTTTAGGGAAGATTTAGGGACTGGTAACAGGAAGCGAGTCATAAGATATATACAGGTTCTAGGAACAGGATTTTATTTGCTCAGGGGACAATTTAAACCTACAAAAGTGAACTTTGCTGTGTAAGAGGTTATATTTCCTGGTTTGTGAGCATGCTGAAAATTTGGCTTTCCTTACAGAGTTGTTCTAAAATATATTCATGTTGATTCCTAAAGGCAAAGTGAGAGGAATAAAAAAATTGAGGCTGTTCCTTTGAGACATGAATATGGGAATAATCAGACATTTTTCTCATGGAAAGAAGAAGAGGGCAAACGGAGCCAAATAGAATTGCATCTAAAGACCTCAAGGACGTTACCATATGTTTGGACTGGGTATGCGCCTCCCCACATCTGTGTGCATGCCTCAATTTCTAACCAGAGTGGCCCTGGAAATGACAGAGAGCCAAGCCATGGGCACCTTAGGGAAACACCAAAGGGGCTGTCCCAGTCCTTCCTGTGGCCCAAAGGCCCTGCCTCGCGCTTATGCAACCTGTCTCTTGATTCTTGACTCTGGAACACTTGTTGTCACCAAGGATTGACCACATAGGACACACCAGGTGCCTGCACTCCCAACCCACAAGTCCAGGTCACATGCTCTGGTGAATGAGCTTGACCAATAGGGCTGGAAGGTTCACTTCTGAAAGCATTTCTAAAGCTGTCCTGCCAGACAGGCAGCCTATCCCAAAGTGGAAGCCAGCTGGTAACTCCTTTTCACACCCACTCCCCTCCTTCCTATACAGTTATATGTAGGCCTATAAATACTCATCAAATATTTGCAAATGAATAACTTTTAAAAATTTCATGGATATTTGGAACTGTTAGCAGTTTTGAATATTTACATATATGTATATATAAAAATATATATGTGTATATATACAAATATAAATATATAAAATGTGTGTGTGTGTGTGTGTATATATATATATATATATATGTAAATATTCCAAGCTAAAGGACTTCAGTTTGCCAATTCAGTCCTACCCTCTAATTTTTTCAAATTAAGACTTGCAAGGGCTGTCAAAAAAAAGGGGGGGGACTGAGCGAGATAGAAAGGGACAGAGAGAGAGAGAGGGAGAGAGAGAAAACAAAGCCAAACTCTGAATTATAGAGAACAAACTGATGGTTACCAGAAGGGACGGTTGTGAGGATATAGATTAATTAGTCGATGGAGTCTAAGGAGCATACTTGTCATGATAACTACTGGGTGATATATGGAATTATTAAATTACTATATTTTACATCTGAAACTAATATAATACTCTATGTTGACTAACTGGAATTAAAATAAAAACTTTCTAAAAATTTGTAAGGGCTCGAATAATTAAAAAATACTTTTTATTGGGTTGCATAAATTGGAGGTGAGGAAGATAAGTCCATAAGTATAGCCAACTCTGTCAAAAACATAACTGTGACAAGAAGGGAAGAGATAAGAGAGAAGCAAGAGCTCTGTATGAGGCCAGAATTTTCTCTTTTCATTTATTCATAACTGTAAGTTAAATTCTTCCTTAAGAACTTTTTTTTTAGGGGCGCCTGGGTGGCTCAGTCGGTTGAGCATCTGACTTCGGCTCAGATCATGATCTCGCAGTCTGTGAGTTCAAGCCCCGCGTTGGGCTTTGTGCTGACAGCTCAGAGCCTGGAGCCTGCTTTGGATTCTGTGTCTCCCTCTCTATCTGCCCCTCCCCCAATCATGCTCTGTCTCTCTGTCTGTGAAAAAAGAAATAAAAATAAACATTAAAAAAATAAGTTTTTTTAAAATATGAGACAATTAATTGTGTCTATATGTTGATGGCAATAGAATACAAGGCACAAAACTTTGGTTTAGGTACCCAGGGCTGATATTGTGTCTCCAGTTATCATAGACACAGGTTCTTTTAATCTTTTTGTTCCATTTCTTAGTATATGGCTTCTATTATCAAGGTCACATTATAGTTTAAATGGCAGTTTGGTCTAGTATTATATCCATGTTATCAAGAGTAGGAAGGAGGCAGGGACAGAGGGCAAAACATGGAACCACCTGGCAGAATCTGCATTTCCCAGATGGAGTGGGAAAAGTGTAACATAGGATGCCTAACAGAGGTATTACCTTTACCTAAAAAGCTGATGTGATCTTCTTAGTTTCTTATTGAAGAAAGACTAGGGCTTAATATCAGAACTTTATTTTTACCTTCCACATTTTACAGTCTATAATGATATGCATTAAAATCACATAAAATTCTGACAGGATGGGCTAAGTCATTTTTAAGAAGTCCTTTTTGGGCTTAATAAAAAACCCACTCAGGAACTATGTCAGGACTATTACAATAAAGAGTCCCATATTATGGACTACTTGCAGGAGGTCTTATGGAATACTACCTTCATTAAACTCATTTACCTTTTTGTTGCTATTCATTATACAGTATCTTGTATACACAAATTCTATGAATTTAATTGAATTGTTAACACAAAAGTAATTCACCAATCCATCATCAGCTAAGGCATCTCTATTGCTCAGTTCATTTGATGATGAGACAAAAATGCAAAAGTTGCAGTTTTTAACCCCACACTATTCTGGCATTACTTCTCTGCTTTGAATTTAATTTGTTAAATGTCTGCAGAATAATAAGACCTTATAGCTACAGAAATGCTAAGCCCTTTACATGCATTGTTTTCTTTAGTATTAATAAAAATCAGGTTAAAAAATTGTTTTTGTCTCCAATATATCAGAGAGATTGAGTAACTTAGCGATACACAACTTTGTGGTGGAGAGTATACCATTTTATAAACTGTGCTCTTAAATTGGTTTTCACAGTGTATGGTGAACATGCTTATGATTTGTTGTGGCACATGTTTAAATGTTTTTGATAATTTAAGTAGGTATGTATTCAATTTTAATATATTTGAAAAATATAACATGTACTTTGTTGATATTGAATGGAGTGTTACATAAATATAAATTAGATCAACCTGATTGATACTGTTGTTCAAGCCTTCTATAACCTTATTGATTGTCTAAATGTTGTATCAATTATTAAAATGGAAGCTGAAGACTCAAGCTATAATTGTGGCTTTGTTTGTCTTCCATATTTTGTAGCTATATTTTAGATGCATACACTTTCAGGATTGTTATGCTTTTTAATAACTTAATATTTGTATTGATATGGAAAAAACCCTCTTTATTTCATGTTCTGAAGTCTATTTTATCTGATATTAATGTAAGATATTTCAGCTTAACATTGATTAGCGTTTTGATTATATTTTTCTATCCTTTAATTTTTTAATAAACCTAAATAATTTTATGTAAAATTAGGTTCTTTCATACAACACATAATTGGGTTTCATATTTTTCTCTAAATTTATTAATATATAATTGGCATAGAAACACTGTAGAAGTTTAAGGCATAGAGCATCAAGAATTCATTTACATATGTTACAAAATGACTACCATAAGTTCAAAAAAGGAGAAAATGCATCCACTTATAACAAAATGGATGGATCTTAAAGACATTGTATTAAGTGAAATAAGTCCCACAAAGACCAATGTCTTATGCCATAATTCAATGTGGAATAAAAAGAAAAAAACATAGTAAAGGAGAACAGATTTGTGTGTTTACCAGCGGCAGGGATGGAGAGTGTGGAAACTGGATGAAAGTGGTCAAAAGATATAAAACTTCCAGTTACATGAAAAATAAGTACTGGGGCTTTACATTTTTATCCAATATGACAATTTCTGCTTTTTGAGTATTTTTACTTTTTATGCTTAATATAATAATCGAATTGGTTTGGCTGAAGTCTACTATCTTGCTATTTTTTTTTTTAATTTTCCCATCAGTTTGTTCTTTCCTGTCCTCTTTCCTTGCCTTGTCTTGAATTAATAATTTTTTTAACAATCCCATTATATCACTATTAAAGCGTTACTTATCATTAAAAAAAAAGTATTATTGGTATGTATTCTTATTTCCAAGCAGTTAACAATTGGAAATTCGATTGATTGATTGATTGATTGATTTTGGAGGGGTTCAGAGAAAACAGCTTTTATTTTGTGGATTGCTGTACACATAAAGATGAATTAATATCAATGAGGTAAATAAAAGTTCTCTATTTAACAGAAATGATGACCATAAGCAAGACAATGATTATATCATAACCAGAGTTCCCTCCCAGAAATGGCCAGCCTTAATATTCCTCTCTGAGTGAAAGTACATCCAATGTTTATTTTCTGTGTGATATCAGTGGTAATGATTACCTTGAACTATACTATATTGTTTGTTAGGTTTTACTTCTTAAAGGATATTTATGATACTGTAACAGTTTTCCTAATTTCCTCACTTTTTGTGGGGAGCAGGGTTAGATTTAGGATTTGGAAAAATATTTAGATTTCCAGAAAAATATCATAAAGAATTTTTACCTAGAACAGTAGGCACAGGAAAATATCATGGCTCCTTTTATGTATTTATTTATTTGTTTGTTTGTTTGTTTATTTATTTTCAAATTTTTACTTTAATTCTTGTTAGTTAACATGTAGTTTAATATCGACTTCAGAGTAGAATTTAGAGATTCGTCACTTACATATAACACCTACTGCTCAATGCAAGTGGCTTCCTTAATACTCATCATCCTTTTAGCCCATCCCCCACCCACCTCCTCTCCATCAACCCTCAATTTGTTCTGTATAGTTAAGGGTCTCTTAAAGCACCTGGGTGGCTCAGTCAGTTAAGTGTCCAACTTCAACTTAGGTCATGATCTCATGGCTTTGAGTTCAAGCCCCATGTTGGGATCTGTGCTGACAGCTCAGAGCCTGAAGCCTGATTCCAATTTTGTGACTCTCTCTTTCTCTTCCCCTACCCCACTCTTGCTCTCTCTCTGTCTCAAAAATAAATAAACATTTAAAAAATTTTAGATACATTTAAAAAAGAGTCTCTTATGGTTTCTTTCCTCCTCTTCCTTTCCCCTTCTGCTATGTTCATCTGTTTTGTTTCTTAAGTTCCACATGAGTGAAATCATATAGTATTTGTCTTTCTCTGAATTATTTCTGTTGACATAATACACTCTAGCTCCATCCAAGTCACCGAAAATGGCAAGATGCCATTCTTTTTGATGGCTAAGTAATATTCCATTGTATATGTACACCACATCTTCTTTATCTTTTCATCAGTCAATGGACATTTGAGTGCTTTCCATAATTAGGCTATTGTTGATAATGCTGCTATAAAGGAGTGCATGTGCTCCTTTGAATTAGATTTTCGTACCCTTTGGGTAAATATCTAGTAGTGTAATTGCTGGGTCATAGAGTAGTTCTATTTTATTTTATTTTATTTTATTTTATTTTATTTTATTTTATATATATTTTCTTTACTTTTTGATGAATCTCCATGCTATTTTCCAGAGAGGCTGCACCAGTTTGCATTCCCACCAATAATGTAAGATGGTTCCCCTTGCTTCACATCCTTGCTAACATCTGGTGTTTCCTGTGTTGTTACTTTACCCATTCTAACTGGTGGGTGGTGATATCTCATTGTTATTTTGATTTGTATTTCCCTGATGTTGAGTGATGTTGAGCATCTTTCCATGTGTCTGTTGGCCATCTGGCTGTCTTCGTTGAAAAAAATGTCTGTTCATATCATGTGGCTATTTCTTAAATGGATTATTTGTTTTTTGGATGTTGAGGTTTTTTTTAAGTTCTTTATATATGTGGAAATTAAAGCCAATATTATTTTTCATTACTATCAAATTATAGTTTTATATATATGTAATATATAATATATATGACACAGTATCAGTCAAAACCCCAGTAGATGTTTTGTAGAAGTTGACAACCTGCTGCTAAGATGTACATTGAAATTCCAAAGCCCTAGTATAATCAATATAATTTTGAAAAAGTATAAGATAGTTAATGATCTTAGACAACCTTATATCAAGACTTAATATAAAGCTATAGTAGCCAAAACAGTGTAATAATGGTGAAAGCAGATGCATAGACCAATGGAACAGAATAGACTTACCAAAACCTTATACATGTATCCAACTGAATGTAAGTAAAGGTAAAGGGCAATTCAATAATGAAAGGATAGTTATTTTCAAGAAATAGTTCTGAAACAAGTGTATATCCATCCATAAAAATTTAACTTAGCCACAGACCCCACATTTTACACAAAAACTAACTAAAAATGTATTATACAAATAAATGTAAATTCCAGGGTTAAAAAATATATAGAAAAAGACATTAGAAAATCTGCATGACTTTGGGTTTGGTGATGAGTTGAGTTTTTAGATACAACACTCAAAGCATTACCCATTAAAAAAATGATATGCTGGACTTTAATAAATTTAAACCCTCTGGTCTGCAAAAGATGCTGTTAACAGAATGAAAATGCAAACAGATTGGAAGTGAATATTTGCACAATACACACCTGTTAATGTATTTCTTTCCAAAATATACAAAGAATTCTTAAAACTCAAAAATAAGAAACAAACAACCTAATTAAAAATGGGAAAAATATCTAAACAGACACCCCCCAAAAATTACATATGGCAAGTAAACATATGAAAGGATGCCCAAAATCAATTATTATTATGAAAATTAAAATTAAAATAAAAAATAGATACCACTCCACACCTACTAATATGAATAAAACCCAAAAATATGACAATACCAGTTGCTGATGAGGATGGAGACAACAGAAACTCTATTCATTACTTCTGGGAATTTAAAATGGTACAGCAACTTTAAAGGACAGTTTCTCAGTTTCCAATAAAGTAAGGATAGTTACCACATGATCAAGCAATCACACTTCTAGGTACTAACTCAACACTTTAGATGACATATGTTTATGTAAAGACCTGTATGCAAATGTTAATCACAACATTTTCCAATGACTGAAAACAATCAAGATTTCTTTTTGTAAATATAATTTATTGGCAAATTGGCAAACATACAGTGTGTAAAGTGTGCTCTTGGTTTTTGGGGTAGATTCCCATGGTTCATCGCTTACATAAACACCCAGTGTTCATCCCAACAACTGCCCTCCTCAATGCCCATCACCCGTTTTCACTTGTCCCCCACCCCCCATCAATCTTCAGTTTGTTTGCTATATTTAAGAGTTTCTTATGGCTTGTCTCCCTCCCTGTCTCTTTGTAACTATTTTTTCCCCTTCCTTTCTCCCATGGTTTTCTGTTAAGTTTCTCAAGATCCACATATGAGTGAAAACATATGATACCTGTCTTTCTCTGAAAAACTTATTTCGCTCAGCATACCTTCCAGTTCCATCCGCATTGCTGCAAATGGCATGATTTCATCCTTTCTCATTGCCAAGTAACATTCAATTGTATAAATAAACCACATCTTCTATAACCATTCATTGGTTTATGGAAATTTAGGCTCTTTACATAACTTGGCTATTGTTAAAAGTGCTGCTATAAACATTGTGGCACATGTGCCCCTATGAATCAGCACTTCTGTATCTTTTGGATAAATTCCTAGTAGTGCTATTGCTGAGTTGTACGGTAGTTCTATTTGTAATTTTTTGAGGAACCTCCACACTGTTTTCCAGAGCAGCTGTGCCAGTTTGCTTTCCTAACAACAGTGCAAGAAGGTTTCTGTTTCTCCACATCCTCACCAACATCTGTTGTTTCCTGATTTTTTTTTTTATTTTAGCCACTCTGACCAGCCAAACAGATACACTTTGAGGTGAATCTCAGTGTGGTTTTGATTTGTATTTCCCTGATGATGAGTGATGTTGAGCATCTTTTCATGTGTCTGTTGGCCATCTGAATGCCTTCTTTGGAAAACTGTCTATTCATGTCTTCTGGCCATTTCGTCACTGGATTATCTGGTTTTCAGGTGTGGAGTTTGGTAAGTTCTTTATAGATTTTGGATACTAACCCTTTATTCGATATGCCATTTGCAAATAATTTTTCCCATTCCGTCAGTTGCCATTTAGTTTTGTTGATTGTTTCCTTTGCAGTGCAGAAGATTTTTATCTTGATGAGGTCCTGAGAGTTCAGTTTTGCTTTTAATTCCCTTGCCTTTGGAGATGTGTCAAGCAAAACATTGCTGAGGTTGAGGTCAAAGAAGTTGTTGCCTGCTTTCTCCTCTAGGGTTTTGATGCTTTCCTGTCTCACATTTAGGTCTTTCATCTATTTTGAGTTTATTTTTGTGTATGGTGTAAGAAAGTGGTCCAGTTTCATTCTTCTGCATGTTGCTGTCTAGTTCTCCCAGCACCATTTTTTAAAGGGACTTTTTTTCCATTGGATATTCTTTCTTGCTTTGTCAAAGATTAGTTGGCCATACATTTGTGGGTCCAATTCTGGGTTCTCTATTCTATTTTATCAGTCTATGTGTCTGTTTTTGTGCCAATACCATACTGTCTTGCTGATTACAGCTTTGTGGTAGAGGCTTAAGTCTGGGATTGTGATGCCTCCTGCTTTGGTTTTCTTTTTAAACATAACTGTGACTATTTGTGGTCTTTTGTGTTTCCATACAAATTTTAGGATTGCTTGTTCTAGCTTTGAGAAGAATGCTGGTGCAATTTTGATAGGGATTGCAATGAATGTGTAGATAGCTTTGGGTAATATTGACATGTTAACAATATTTATTCTTCCAATCCATGAGCATGATTTTTTTTCCATTTTTTCCATTTCCTTATGTCTTTTTCAATTTTCTTCATAAGGTTTCTACACTTTTCAGCATACAAATCTTTTACATCTTTGGTTAGGTTTATTCCTAGATATTTTATGCTTCTTGGTGTAATTGTAAATGGGATCAATTTGTTGACTTCTCTTTCTGTGGTTTCATTATTAGTGTATAGAAATGCAACTGATTTCTGCACATGGATTTTGAACCCTTCAACTTGGCTGAATTCATGTATCATTTCTAGCAGACTTTTCATGGAATCTTTCAGGTTTTCTATGTAGTGCATCACGTTGTCTGCACAAAGTGAAAGTTTTACTTCTTTGACAATTTGGATGCCTTTTATTTCATTTTGTTGTCTGATTGCTGACAACAATCAGCTGATTGCTGATGCTAAGGCTTCCATCACTTCCATCACTATGTGGTAAGAGTGGAAATCCCTGTGTGCTCTTGATCTCATGGGAAAAGCTCTCAGTTTTTCCTCATTGAGGATGATATTAGTGTTGGGTCCTTCATATATGGCTTTTATGATCTCAAGGTATTATCCTTCTATCCCTACTTTCTTGATGGTTTTTATCAAGAAAGGATGATGTATTTTGTCACTTTTTCTGCATGTTTTGACAAGATCATATGGTTCTTATCCTTTCTTTTATTAATGTGATGTATCACATCGATTGATTTATGAATATTGAACCAGATTTGCAGCCCAGGAATGAATCACACTTAATCATGGTGAATAATTCATTTTATATGCTGTTGAATTCGATGTGCTAGTATCTTGTTGAAATTTTTTGCATCCATGTTCATCAGGGGTATTGTCCTGTAATTATCATTTGGGGGGGGTCTCTTTCTGGTTAGCCTTCATAGAATGAGATGGGAAGCTATCTTTCCATTTCTATTTTTTGGAACAGTTTGAGAAAATAGTATTAACTCTGCTTTCAATATCTGGTAGAATTCCCCAGGGAAGCCAATTTCTTCACTAGTTATGGGTCTGATCAAATTTTCTATTTTTTTCCAATTTGAGTTTTGGTAGTGTTTGAGTGTCTAGGAATTTTCCCATTTCTTCCAGATTTTCCAGTTTGTTGGCATATAATTTTCCATAGTATTCTCTGATAATTCCTTGTATTTCTGAGGGATTGGTTTTTATAAATCCATTTTCATTCGTGATTTCATCTATTTGGGTCCTTTCTCTTTTCTTTTTGAAAAGTCTGGCTAGGGGGTTATCAATTTTGTTTATTTTTTCATAAAACCAACTCTTTGTTTCATTGGTCTGTTCTATTTTTTTTATTCTATTATTTGTTTCTGCCCTGATCTTTATTACTTACCTTCTTATGCTGGCCTTGGGGTTTCCTTGTTGTTCAGCTTCTAGTTCCTTTAGGTGTGCTGTTAGATTTTGTATTTGAGATTTTTCTTGTTTCTTGAGATAGGCCTGGATTGCAATGTATTTTCCTCTAAGGACTGCCTTTGTTGCATCCCAAAGGATTTGGACTGTCATGTTTTCATTTTCACTTGCTTCCATATATTTTTAATTTTTTCCTTTAATTGCCTGTTGACTCATTCATTCTTTAGTAGGATTTTCTTTAACTTCCATACATTTGGAGATTCTCCAAAATTTTTCCCGTGGTTGATTTCAAGTTTCAAAACATTGTGATCTGGAAGTGTGCGTGGTATGATCTCAATTTTTTTATATTTATTGAGAGCTATTTTGTGACACTGTATGTGACCTATGTTGGAGAATGTTCCATGTGCACTCGAGAAAAAGTATATTCTGTTGCTTTAGGATGAAAAGTTCTGAATATGTCTATCAATTCCATCTGGTCCAGTATATCATTCAGGGCCATTGTTTCCCTATTGATTTTCTGTCCAGATGATCTGTCCATTGCTGTGAGTGTAGTATTAAAGTTCCCTGCAGTGACCACATTCTTACCCATAAGACTGCTTCTATTTGTGATTGTTTTACGTATTTGGGCGTTCCCAAATTGGATGCATAAGCATTTATAATTGTTAGCTCTTCATAATGGATAGACCATGTAATTATGATACAACGCCCTTCTTCATCTCTTGTTACAGCCTTTACTTTAAAATCTAGTTTGTCTGATATAAGTATGGCTACTCCAGCTTTCTCTTGACTTCCAGTAGCATGATAGATGGTTCTCCATGCCTTCAATTTCAATCTGAAGGTATCTTCAGGTCTAAAATGGGTCTCTTGTAGACACCAAATAGATGGGTATTGTTTTTTTTTAATCTATTCTGATAACCTATGTCTTTTGATTGTAGCATTTAGTCCATTTACATGCAGTGCTATTTTTGCAATATATGGATTTAAAATCATTGTTTTATCTGCAGGTTTCATGCTTGTAGTGATGTCACTGGTCCTTCGTGGTTTTGACAACATTCCCCTCACAGAATCCTCCTTAGGATCTCTTGTAGGGCTGCTTTAGTGGTGATGAAGTCCTTCAATTTTTGTTAGTCTGGGAATACCTTTATCTCTCCTTCTATTCTGAATGACAGCCTTCCTATATAAAGGATCCTTGTCTGCATATTTTTCCTATTCAGCACATTGAATATTTCCTGCTATTCCCTTCTGGCCTGCCACGTTTCAGTAGATAGGTCTGCTACTAACATTCTGTGTCTACCCTTTTCGGTTAAGGCCCATTTCTTCCTAGCTGCTTTCAGAATTCTTTTATCTTTGTATTTTGCCAGTTTGACTATGATATGTCATGGAGATCAACTCAAGTTACTTCTGAAGTGAGTTCTCTGTGCCTCCTGAATTTCAATGTCTGTTTCCTTCCCCAGATTGGGGATGTTCTTAGCTGTGATTTGTTCAAGTGCACCTTCAGCCCCTTTCTCTCTCTCTCTTTTTCTTCTTGTGGAGCTCCTATGATACAGATACTATTGTTTCATTGAATCACTAAATTCTCTAAATCTCCCCTCATGATCCAGAAATTTTTAATATTTTTCTCAGTTTCATCTTTTTCCATCATTTTATCTTCTCTTTCACTTATTCTCCCCTCTGCCTCTTCAACCCTCACTGCCACCACCTCTAGTTTATTTTGCACCTCATTTACAGCAATTTTTAATTAATCATGACTATTTTTTAGTTCCTTGATCTTTTCAGAAATAGATTCTCTGCTGTCTTCTATGCTTTTTTCAAGCTGAGAGACTAATCTTATGACTCTTATTCTAAATTATTCTTCAGTTATATTTTTTATATCTGTTTTGATCAATTCTTTAGCTGTCATTTATTCCTGGAATTTCTTTAGAGGATAATTCTTCATTTTCAACATTTTGGCTAGTTTTCTGTTCCATATGCGTTTTAAAAGTTGTTCCTGCACCTGCAAGCACTACTATATTAAACAGGGATCATACACTGTCCAGGGCCTGGCCCTTCAGGATGTGGTTTTTGGAGTGTGTTACTTGCTCTGTGTCGTTTTGGCTCTAGTTGCTTTATGTCCATACTCATAGTGATGTTTTAGACCCTCTACCATGTGTGCTTTGATTTGTTTGTTGAAGTATCCCTGGAAAAGGAAATAAACACACAAGCAAATAAAATAGAAAAAAAAAACACACCAGCTACAGCAAAACAATGGGTGGGAACGTTGTTGATGGAAGAGGTCTTATCCCATACAAAGAGAGAAATGACAGGGGTGGCAGAAAAAAAAATAAAAGAAAATTGACCATGCAGAGAAACTGTATGGCTTAATCCAGAGAGAGAGATAGAGAGAGAGAGAGAGAGGAAAATAAGGAAGGAGATATAGAACAGGTATAAAAAGAATAGATTAAATATGTCTGCTTAAAAGAACCAACAAACAGAATAACCAGACTAGAGGAGGAAACAAATAAGGAAAGAAGGAAGAAATATATATATATATATATATATAGGCTATATATATATTGGCTATATATATGTATACGTATATATATAATTCTTGGATTTATATCTTTATATAAAGATATACGTATATCTTTAATTCTTGGATAATTCTTATATATATATATACGTATATATATATATATGTATATAGAGATATATATATATACACACATATACACACACACACAGATATATATATATATATATATATATATATATATATATGAATTATCCAGGAATTAAATCAGGAAATACATAACCACTGGATGCCTTGGAATCAGTGGCAGAGCTGTTCTGGAGGAGGGACTATCTGGTTTGTCAGTGTCAATCCCATTCCAGTAGATAACACAGTTACCAGGTGCAGAGGAGAGTGGTTTAGTGTAGGCAAGTCCTGCCTCCACTGTGGTCCCACTGTCCATTCCCTGAATCCCCACATTTTTGGGGATGGGGAGAAAAATGGTAACACCAAAATCTCTCTTCCTCAGACCGGGTGTCCAAAACCACTCTTTTCAGGCTGTCCTCACAGTGCTGCAGGCACGAATGAAGTGGTTTGTCCTGCTCTGCCAGCTTCCATGACTCCCTGGTGTTTGCCTAGTGTTTAAACCCCAATGTCTTAAAAGGTCCAGCTCTGTGTGCTCTGGTTCAGAGGAAGTGCTGCTCCATGCCACTGATATATGGCCTGTGGGTGGTGGGCGCAGGTAGTCTTTGTCCTTTGAACAGTTATATACTTTCTTCCACAACACTCCATGAAAGGTATTTCTTTCTCCCATTGCAGACTGCGTCTCTGAACTAGTTACTGAGTCTGGGGCTGGTTCCCCTCCTCCCCACGTACGTGAACACAGCACTTGGCCCAGTCCAGAGAAAGTCCTGCAGGTAGAGATTGGATCTTTACCTGTCCTGGTCCGTGGTTTTTCTCTTATCCAGATACAGTCTTACACTTCCCTAGCCTCTCTTTATCTTCCTTTTGTTTCTCTGCAGAAGGGAATCCCTCCCATCCATGCCTATGCAGCCAATTTTATCTCTCCCGGTTCACAATCACACACCTATGACCCATCAGGTTGTCCCCTTGGGCCCCTGGATACATCTTTGTCACTCTGCAGCCCAGAATCTTGGAATTCAAAGTCCTTTGTCCTCAACACTGCTGTGTTTGACAGACGAGGGAAATTTGGGTTCCCCTACTTCTTTGCCATGTTGGATATCCAACCTCCTGGTCTGGACATACTCAGAGGCTCAAAAGGGGCAGGCACAGTCCTCTCTGAGAGGCACTGAGTGCTTCTCTACTCACCTGCAGTGGTCACTTCTCTTTCCCAGGAGAAGGAGGGAAAAGTGGTGCGGGAGTGGAGGAGGAAAGTGAGTTGCTGAGGAGAATTTAATAATTCAATTCTTACATCCAATACCCAGTGTTCATTACAAGAGTTTGTTTTTGCTCTTTTTTGCCATTATGTTTGTTTGTTTTGATTCTTAAATTCCACGTATGAGTGAGATCATATGTTATTGGTCTTTCTGTGACTGACTGATTTCATTTCACGCAATACTACATAGCTCAATCCACATCACTGTGAATGGCAAATATTCTTTCCTTTTTATTACTAGTATTCCAACGTGTGTGTGTGTGTGTGTGTGTACACAGTTTGGCACCCCTGTCAAAAAATTAACAGACATCAATTCTGAAAAGTATAAAACGATGATGAAAAAAATTGAAGATGACACAAAGAAACGGAAAACCCTTCCATGCTCAAGAAATGGAAGAAAAGATATCATTAAAATGTCTATACAAACCAAAGGAATCTACACATTTAATGCAATGCTTATCAAAATACCACCAGCATTTTTCACAGATCTAAAACAACCAATCCTAAAATTTGCATGGTACTACAAAAGACCCTGAATAACCAAAACAATATTGGTAAAGGAAAGCAGTGGGAGGGATCACAAGTCTGGACTTCAAGCTATATGACAAAGCTATAGTGATCAAGAGAGTATGGTACTGGCACAAGCACAGACACATATTTCAGTGAAACTGAATAGAAAACTCAGAAATGAACCACAACTATATAGTAGACTAAACATAGAAAAGGCAGGAAAGAATATCCAATGGAAAAATAAAAAGAAAGTGTCTTCAACAAATGGTGTTAGGAATACTTGACAGCAACATGCAAAAAATAAAGCCAGACCACTTTCTCATACTATATGCAAATTCAAAATAGATGAAAGACCTAAGCGTGAGATAGGAATCAAATCAAAATCCTAGAGGAGAACACAGGCAGTGATCTCTTTGACATCAGCCATAACCACTTCTGACTAGATGTGTCTCCTGAGGCAAGGGAAACAAAAGAAAAAAGGAACTATTGTGACTTCATCAAGATAAAAATCTGCACAAGAAAGAGAACAATCAACCAAACTAAAAGGCAACCATCAGAATGGGAGAAGATATTTGCAAATGACATATGCAATAAAGGGTTAGTATCTTAAATATATGCAGAACTTATCAAACTCAACACCCCTACCACCCCAGAAAACCCCAAATAATCTAGTTTTAAGACAGGCAGAAGACACAAATAGACATTTTTCCAAAGAAGATATAAAAATGACTAACAGAAATATAAAAAGTGGCCCCAAATCACTCATCATCAAGGAAATACAAATCAAAAGTACAATGAGATACCACTTCACACCTGTCAGAATGGCTAACATTAATAAGAAAGGAAACAACAAGTGCTGGCAAGGATGTGGAGAAAGGGGAACCCTCTTACACTGTTGGTGGGAATGTAAACTTGTGCAGCCACTCTGTAAAAGACTATGGAGTTTCCTCAAGCTGTTAAAAAATAAAAGTACCCTACAATCCAGTAATGACACTACTAGGCATTTACTCAAATGATACGAAAATACTGATATGAAGGGGAACATACAATCCAATGTTTATGGCAGAATTATCTACCATAACCATATTTAGAAAGATCTGAAATATCCATTGAGTGATGAATGGGTAAAGAAAATAATATATATATATATATATAAATTTATAAATATAAATTTATAAATACAATAGAATATTACTCAGCAAGAAAATTATTTATACACACACACACAAATTTGTAAATATAAATTTATAAATACAATAGAATATTACTCAGCAAGAAAAAACAAATGAAATCTTGCTGTTGGCAATAATGTAGATGGAGCTAAAGAAGATTATGCTAAGCAAAATCAGTCAACCTGGAAAGGAAAAATACAATATAATTTCACTCATATGTGGAACTTAAGATAAAGAAAAAACAGATGAACATAGGGAGGAAAAAGAGATGCAAACCAAGAAACAGAATTTTAACTATAAAGAAGAAAAAGGGTTACTGGAGGGGAACTGGGCAGTGGTTGGATTAAATAGGTGATGGGTATTAGTAAAGGCAGTTTTTGTGATGAATACTGGGTGTTGTATGTAAGTGATGAATCACTAAATTCTACACTGGAATTTAAATAATAATTTGAAATAATCACAAATGGAAAAAATAAAAAGTCTGAATGCTGGATTCTGGGAAAATGGTATAATCAGAGGATCCTAAGCTCACATTGCACAGATACATCTAGATAACAGCCATGTTAGTGCAACTAGCCCAGAAAATTACCTGAAATCTTGCAGAACAGACTCTCTACAATTAATTGTACAGAGGAAAACACATCAAAAATGATAGGAAAGGCATAGCCCCAAACATATCAGCGAGACTTTCAAAAGATGGGAGAATCCCCACAAGCATGAAGAAGTGAGAGGAACAAACTTCACTCCAGACATCCTAGACACAGAGGACCTGCATTGGGAATATGAGTCCTCATAACATTTGTCATTGAAAACCATAGGGGATTAACTTCACAAATTTTTATAATCAATTGGTCTTAATACCTGAAACTATAAAATCAGTAGACTCAGCACTGGGAGATCCTGAGGGCAATTGGAAACTCACCCTTAAAGAGCCAGCATAACAGAAACGCCACCTGGATACAACATAGAATTAGCAGCTTAAACAGTGCCTGGGGTAAAAGGGAAGGATTAGTTATTAATGTCTGAACAAGCTTTGGTGGAGCAAGGATCATTAGGAGACATCTTCAAGAACAACAAAAAAATGGCAGGTGACATTTTTACACCCTCCAATCATTGATAGCTATACACCTTCAGGAACAAGCTCAAACCCTCTCAACATAAGTTGCTAATACCATGCACCCCACCTGTGTGATCTGCTGTGGACTCAGCACCATAAATCTGCACCACTAGGCAGGATTCTCTCTAAAGTGGATTCAGCCACATCTCATCCTACAATCAGCTCAGTAGGGATCCGCACATACCTTTCTGAGAATGTGTGTTCCATCCTTTTTATTCCCCTACATACTGCCCCATGAAACCTGCACCCCTCAGGATGACTCCCTCCAACTTGTCACCTGACATACCCTATTTTGCAAGCAGTTCTGACAGTACCAGCACCACCTCAAAATGACACCATGGAGGGAGGGGAAAATAAGCACACACAGCAGTTCAACTAAGCCCCAACAGATGGTTCCGAGGACATATCTGAATCAACTACTGGCCCTTCCTACCTGAAAATACCTCACAGCTTGCAGCACCAGGAGGGAGCCCTGTAGTTCAATTTCACTGCAACCTCAACAGACAGGGACAGACATCTGGGTCTGACTTCAGGCCCTACCATCACCTAAAGCCTCTCAGAGGACAAAGCAATGAGATTGCCTTGCAGTTTGGTGTGATCAAAGTCCTGACAAATGGGCTGAATTCAATCATCTGGTCTGACTTAAATACAAGCCCAAAGCAGCACAGATTGGACTGTTAATAGCACAGGGACAAAACCCTGAACTCAACAGCCAAAGAAGGGCATAGCAAGCAATTGGACTGAAGACAAAGGTGGCTCAAAAACAACAATAAGGGATACATCAAATGTGCTTGCTTCTGATGAATAGGGGACATTGTCTATAGGGCACTATAGAACCTCTTCAAGTCTACTACTCCCAAGAACAGGAGACATATTTGAGTTTCCTAACATAGAGAAAAAAGTTATGCAAAATAAGGAGACAAGGGGATATATCCAAATGAAGGAAAAGGACAAAGTTGCAGCAAAAAGCTAAATGAAATTGAAGTAATCAATATGCATTCCTGATAGATAACTCAAAGTAATGGTCATAAAGATACTCATGAGACTTGAGAAAAGAATGGACAATCTCAGTGGCACCTTCAACAAAGAAATATAATATATAAAAAAGGGGCCAGTAAGAGATGAATACCTCAATAATTAAAATTAAAAATATATCTGAGGGAATAAATGGTAGACTAAACAAAGCAGAAGAATGGATCAACAACTTGTAAGACAGAGTAATGGAAAGCAACCATGATCAACTGCAAATTTAAAAAAAAAGATGTCAATACAAACTAATAGGTTAAAATGACTCAGTGACATTATCAACTGTGATAACATTTGAAGTATAGGAATACCAGAAAAAGAAGAAATATAAAAGAAGAAAGTTTTTCTTAAAGAAATGATTGCTGAAAACATATATAATTTGGGGAAGGAAGCAGACATTCAGATCCAGGAGTTACAGAGAGATCCAAACAAAATCAATACAAAAAGTCCATACCACATAATAATTAAAATGGCAAAAAGTAATGATAAGAGAGAAATTAAAAAGCAGCAAGCAAGAGACAAAAAGTTACATATGAGGGAAACATCATAAAGGTATCAGTTGATTTTTCAGCAGAAACTTTGCAGGGCAGAAAAGAGTGGCACAATGCATTCAATGTGATGAAAAAGAAGAAAAAAAAAATCCTGCAACCAAGAATACTATATCCAGCAAAGTTATCATTCACAATAGGAGAGATACAGAGGATGAATACAAACAAAAATTAAAGGGTTTAATCAACAATAAACCAGAATTACAAGAAACATTAAAGGGAATTCTTTGAGTAGGAATAAAAGTCCATAATTAAAAGAAAATAAGAAACTGAAAAAGTGGTACATGCAAACATAAGTACTATATTAATCAATTATAAAGCCAATTTAGAGGTTAAAGCAAAACAGCAGTAAAATCAATACATCTATAAAAATTAGTGAGGGGGTTCACAAAATAAAAAGATTTAAGTATGAAATTATGTACATAAAACATGATTTAGGTTAAAAATTTAGTGATTTGACAATGGGTCAAAATTTAAGTGTCTACTTAATATAGACTCTTATATGCATAGCATGTTGTATATAAACCTAATGTTAACCAAAAATCACAAACCTGTAAAAGATATAAAAATAAATAAATAAAGGGACAGAATTGAAGCAAATCACTAAAGAAAGCCATCCAACCAAAAGCAAAGAGTGTAAGAGAAGGAAGGAACATAAAAGAACTACAAAACTTCTGTAAAACAAGTAACAAAATGGCAAAATTGCATACCCATCAGTAATTACTTTGAATGTAAATGGACTAAATTCTCCTATCAAAAGTTATAAAGTGAGAAAAAGGATAAAAATACAAGACCCATTTTTACTGCCTAAAAGTGACTCATTTCAGACCTGAAGATACAAGCATATTGAAAGTAAAGAGACGGAAAAACATTTATCCTTCAAATGGAAACAGAAAGAAAGTTAGGAGAACAATACTTGTATTAGACGAAAGAGGCATTAGAAAATACTAACAAGATACAAGGACACTATATAATCTTAATGGGAACAATAGAACATGATGATATAACAATTATAAAATTTATGCACCCCAAATGGGAACATTCAATTATGTAATGCAAATTTAGCTGACATAAAAAATAAATTTATAGTAATACAATAAAAGTAGGTGATTTTCTTAACCCAATTACATCAATGGATATTTCATCCAAACAGAAAATAAAAAAAAAGAAACAGTTACTTTGAATGACACACAAGACAAGATGAACTTATCAGATATATTCATAACATACCATCTTAAAGCACCAGGGTACACATTCTTTTCCAGTGCCCATGCGACATTCTTCAGAGTATATCACATACTAGGTCACAAATCACACCTCAACCAGTTCAAAAAGACAGATCATACCATACATTTACTTTTGGATCACAATGTTATAAAACTTGAAGTCAACCACAAGAGAGAATCTGGAAAGACCATAGTACATGGAGTCTAATTAACATGCTACTAAACAATGAATGGATCAACCAAACAATCAAAGAGAAAATTTTTAAAAATACATGGAGATAAATGACAATAAAAACATGATGATCCGAAATCATTGGGATGTAGCAAAAGTTGTTTTAAGAGGGAAAATTATAGCAATATCCATCTGCATCAGGAAACAAGAAAAATTTCAGGATAGAGTTAAGATGGTGGAAGAGTAGGGAGACCCTAGGCTTGTTTCATCCTTCAAACACAGCTAGATAAGTATAAAATCATTTTGAAAACCCAAGAAATCGATCTGAGTACTTAGCAAAATGCACACTTAGAGGTGAAAAAACTGCCACATCATGGAATTTAATAACCGTGGAGAGATGATTTGGAGCAGAGAAAACTGCAGGTTCTGTAATGGGGAGGGAGCCCTAATAACGGAGAGATAAGCAAGAAAGAAACAGACAGAAAGAGTGAAAGTGCATGCTGAGAATCACACAAAACTCTTCCCCAAAACTGTTGACTGAGCAAAGGATAGGGACTGAATATGGCAAGTTTTTATAAAGAGAAGAATAAAGAGTCTGAAGTTTCAGAGGTCCACACCATTGCCAGGGTTGTGCCTGGCAGGCTTAGCAGTGCTCCTGTGGGGAATGAGGGCGGGGACCCAGAAGCAGGTAGTATGGTCTGAGGATCCTCTGGGTCCTACAGGGAGAAGCAGTTCCCCTGCTTGGAATGCATTTTGGAGAAATGGCATGGCCTTGCTGGGAGTAAAAGACCCAGCAGGAGCTATTGAGCTTCCCCATTCATTAACATAGGAAAGGGGATTGGGCTGAGGGCAGCAAGACTTGGTGTTGGCTTTCTGCAGCACTTTACCATAAACTACAAACCGCTTTGGGGTTCACAACTGCATTATGGGACGAGCCAGCACCGACCACACCACAGTGAGACCCTCCCCCAGAGAATCAGTGTAGGTCCACACCATGCAGATCTCTAAAATTTGGAGACTTGAAACCCAGTCATGCATCTGAGAGAAAACACAGGAGTGCTATATCGCCTGGCAAGGAGACAGCTCAGACACAGGCATGGTGAAAATGGGGATCTTGCAGAAATCAGGGGCACAAGAGAGGTGATTGTTTGCTATTCTTTTAGGGCTTCCTGAAGAGAGCAGTAGTGAGCTAGATGCTCTTGAAACAAGAGAACCTGGCAATGGCATTTTCATCCTGCCCATCAACACTGACCAACTTCAGTGAGCAAAACAGCACCACCAAGAGGAGGCCAGAGCCTGTTACACCAAGCTCCAACCCCCTGCATCCTGAAGGTGTATCTCCACTAGGGCAAATCCACCTTAGAAGCAATGCAGCAGGCCCCACCACCAGAAGACCAGCACAAACCCCTCTCAAGCACCATGTATACTGGTAATAGAGTGATACAAAGTTTTACCCCTAGGGGAAATAGGGTCTAGCTTCTTTGTTTGTTTGATTGATTGTTTGGAATACAGAAAAATCAGGGTTTTCTTACTTTTATATATTTTTTAAAATTTAAATTATTTTATTTTATTTTGTTATGTTATTTTATTTTGACCTAGCTTCTTTCAACAAACAAAATGAAACACACCTAGAATCTAGAGCTTTTGGCGGTACTTTCCACATACACCAGGCCCCTGTGTGTTCATGAGACCTATATATATACATATACATATACATATACATATACATGTAAATACATATACATATGTATATATATATATACACATACATATATATGTGTGTATGTATATGTATGTATATGTATATATAGGTCTCATATAGATATACATACATACCACATCTTTTTTATCCATTCATCACTCAATGGACATTGGGTTCTTTCCATAGTTTGGCTATTGTTGGTAGCACTACTATAAACTTTGAGGTGCATGTGTTCCTTCGAATGCACACCAATATTTATAGCAGCATTATCAACAATAGTCAAATTATGGAATATTATTCTGCTATCAAAAATAATGGAATCTTTCCATTTGCAATGACATGGATGGAGGTAGAGAGTATTATGCTGAGGGAAATAAGTCAGAGAAAGACAAATACCATATTATTTCACTCATATGTGGAATTTAAGAAACAAAGCATATGGATATAGGGGAAGTCAGAAAAAAAGAGGGAGGTAAGCCATAGGAAACTAACTATAGAGAACAAACAGGATTGCTGGAGGGGAAGTGTGTGGGGGATGGGCTAAATTGGTGATGGGCATTAAAAAGGACACTTGTTTTGATGAGCACTGGATGCTATATGTAAGTGAAAAATCACTAAAATCTACTTCTGAAACAAATATTACACTACATGTTAACTAAGTAGAAGCTAAATAAATACTGAATAAAACCAAATGAAAATGTTTGGAGAAAATACTTTGAAAAAATAAATATCAACAATTTGAACAACTAATAAATAGTGAATAAATTCCAAGAAATATATAACCCTCTGAGAAAGAATCAAGAAGAAACAGAAAATTTGAGCAGACCTATTACTTTCAATAAAATTGTTTCAGTAATGAAAAAAATTCAACACATTAAAGTGCAAGACCAGATGGTTTCACAGGTGAATTCTAACAAACATGTAGAGTTAAAAGCTATGCTTCTCAAATTATTCCAAAAATTAGAAGAGGAAGTAAAGCTTCCAAATTTCTTCTACAAGGCCAGCATAACCTTGATATAAAAATAAGAACACTACAAAAAGGAAAATGACAAATGACTATCTCTGATGAACATAGATACAAATGTCCTCAGCAAACTTTTAGCAAACAATACAACACATTAAAATAATCACTTATCATGATCATGCAGGATTGATTCCAGGGATGCAAGAGTAGTTCAATATTTGCAGATCCATCAATATGGTACATCACATTAACTAGAGACAATTTTAACCATATAATCACCTCTATAGACACAGAAAAGTTATTTGACAAAGTACCAAACTGCTTCATGATTAATGATATATATATATATGTATGTATATATATATATATATATATATATATATATGATTCTTATATATGATAAAACACTCAAAAAATTAGGTCTAGAGGGAATATACCTCAACATAATGAAGGCCATATATGAAAAATCCACAGCTAACCTTATATACAATTGTGAAAAACAGAACTTTTTTGCTAAGATCAGGAACAAGATACAAGGTAAGTATATCCAATCTCATTATGTTTATTTCACACAATAGAGGAAAAATTATCCACATCAATTAGAGAAGAAAAACAAATGAAAGCCATAAACATTGGTAAAGAAGATGTAAAATTTTCACTCTTCAATGAAATTATACTATATGAGGAACCCTAACCCCCAAAAGTACTGGAGTTGATAAATCAATTCAGTAATGTTACATAATACAAATTAATATACTGAAATCTGTTCTTTTTCTATACACCAAAAGAAGTAGAAGAAAAAGATATAAGGAAAATATTTCCATTTACAGGGGTGCCTGAGTGGATTAGTCACTGAAGCATCTGACTTCCTGTTTCTGTCTCATGTCTCTGTCATGATCTCACAGTCTGTGGGTTCAAGCCCCATGTAGGGATCTGTGTTGGGCTCTGTACTGGGCTTTGTGCTGGCAGCTTGGAGCCTGGAGCCTGCAGCCTGGAGCCTGCTTTGGGTTATGTGTCTCCCTTTCTCTCTGCCCCTCCCCAACTCATGTTCTGTCTCTCAAAAATGAATAAACATTAAAAATATATAAAATATTTCCATTTACAATTACAAAAAATAATTTAAAAATATCTAAGAATAAACTTAACAAATGAGGGGAAAAACTTTTATTCCAAAAACTATAAAACTTTGATGAAACAAATTGAAGGTGACACAAACAAATGGTAACATTCCATGCTCATGTATTGGAAGAATCAATACTGTTAAAATGTTCATATTACTCAGAGCAATCTAGAGATTTAATGTAATACCAATCAAGATATCAATGACATTTTTCACAGAACTAGAACAAACAATTCTAAAATGGGTATGAAACTGCCAAAATCCCAAATAGCCAAAGCAGTCTTGAAAAACAAAAATAAAACTAGAAGTATCACAATCCCAGTGTATTTTCTAGATACATTGCAAATCTGTAATAATTAAAACAGCATGTGTATAAAAACCAATTTGACAATAAATTTCATATTTATTTTATTTTATTTTTTAATTTTTTTAACGTTTATTTATTTTTGAGACAGAGAGAGACAGAGCATGAATGGGGGAGGGTCAGAGAGAGGGAGACACAGAATCCGAAACAGGCTCCAGGCTCTGAGCTGTCAGCACAGAGCCCGACGCGAGGCTTGAACTCACGGACCGCGGGGCTTGAACTCAAGGACCGTGAGATCGTGACCTGAGCCGAAGTCGGCCGCTCAACCGACTGAGCCACCCAGGCGCCCCAATAAATTTCATATTTAAAAAAAAGGAAAAAAACCTCTCTGACCTCAGCCACAGCAATTTCTTACTTGACACATACCCCAAAGGCAAGGGAATTAAAAGCAAAAATGACCTATTGGGACCTCATGAAAATAAAAAGCTTCTGCACTGCAAAGTAAACAATCGACAAAACTAAAAGGCAACCAACGGAATGGGAAAAGGTATTTGCAAATGACATATCAGACAAAGGGCTAGTATCCAAAATCTATAAAGAGCTCACCAAACTCCACACCCAAAAAAACAAATAATCCAGTGAAGAAATGGGCAGAAAACATGAATAGACACTTCTCTAAAGAAGACATCCCAATGGCCAACAGGTGCATGAGAAGATGCTCAACGTCGCTTCTCACCAGGGAAATACAAATCAAAACCACACTCAGATATCACCTCACGCCAGTCAGAGTGGCTAAAATGAACAAATCAGGAGACTATAGATGCTGGCGAGGATGTGGAGAAACGGGAACCCTCTTGCACTGTTGGTGGGAATGCAAACTGGTGCAGCTGCTCTGGAAAACAGAGTGGAGGTTCCTCAACAAATTAAAAATAGATCTCCCCTATGACCCAGAAATAACACTGCTAGGAATTTAACCAAGGTATACAGGAGTGCTGATGCATAGGGTCACTTGCACCCCAAGGTTTATAGAAACACTCTCAATAGTCAAATTATGGAAAGAGCCTAAATGTCCATCAACTGATGAATGGATAAAGAAATTGTGGTTTATATACACAATGGAATACTACGTGGCAATGAGAAAGAATGAAATATGGCCTTTTGTAGCAACGTGGATGGAACTGGAGAGTGTTATGCTAAGTGAAATAAGTCATACAGAGAAAGACAGATACCATATGTTTTCACTCTTACGTGGATCCGAGAAACTTAACAGAAGACCATGGGGGAGGGTTAGAAAAAAAGAGGTTAGAGAGGGAGGGAGCCAAAACATAAGAGACTCTTCAAAACTGAGAACAAACTGAGGGTTGATGGGGGTTGGGAAGGAGGGGAGGGTGGGTGATGGGTATTGAGGAGGACACCTGTTGGGATGAGCACTGGGTGTTATATGGAAAACAATTTGACAATAAATTTCATATTATAAAAAAATAAAAATAATAAACATAAACAAAAAATTAAAAATAGAATTACCACATGATCCAGTAATTTCACTACTGGGTATTTACCAAAAGAAAACAATTATAATTCAAAAAGGTGTATGCACCCTTATGTTTATTGCAGGACTCTTTACAATATCCAAGATAAAAAACTAGAAGCAACCAAAGTGTCCATTGATGGTTGATGTATGACTGGAAAAAGAAGTGGTGTGTAAAGATTGATAGATAATAGATAGAGAGATAGATAGATAGATAGATAGAGAGTAAAGGTTTTATAGTTTTCGGAATATATATAACTGATATGTCTGTTATCTGTGTCCATGGGTTGAGGTGAGCTCAGAATTCTCATAGTCCTCTATCTTCCCAGAGCTCCTGGGTTGCTGCCTTTATTATTATGTAATTCCATTCTTTCCATCTTGCTACAATCTTTGTTTTATAGGTTTTTTTTCTTTTTATTTCCTTTTAGCATGCTTATTTTATTATTTTTTTTTAAATTCTAGTTAGTTAACATACAGTATAGTATTGGTTTCAGGAGTACAACCCTCTGGTTCATCACTTACATGTAACACCCAGTGCTTAATGCCCACCAATTTAGCCCTTCCCCTTACCCATTTCCCCTTTAGCAACCCCCCGTCTGTTCTATGCATTTCAAAGTCTCTTATGGTCTGCCTCTCTCTGTTTTTATCTTACTTTTCCTTACCTTCCCTTATATTCATCTGTTATATTTTCTAAATTCCACATGTGAGTGAAATCATAAAATATTTGTCTTTCTCTGAGTTATTTCACTTAGCATAGTACACTTTAGCTCCATCCACATTGTTGCAAATAGCAAGATTTCATTCTTTTTGATTGCCAAGTAGTATTGCATAGTATATATACACCACCTTTTCCTTATCCATTCATTGGACTATGGACATATGGGCTCATTCCAAAATTTGACTATTGTTGATTGTGTTGCTATAAACATTGGGGTGCATGTACCATTTTGAATCAGCATTTTTTATCATTTGGATAAATCCCTAGTAGTGCAATTGCTGGGTTATAATGTAGCTCTATTTTGAAATTTTTGAGGAACCTCCATACTGTTTACCAGAGTGGCTGCACCAGTTTGCATTTCCACCAAAAGTGCACAAGGCTTCTCCCTTCTCCACATCCGTGCCAACACCTCTTGTTTCCTGTGTTCATTTTAGCCATTCTGACAGGTGTGAAGTGGTATCTCATTGTATTTTTGATTTGTATTTCCCTGGTGATGACTGATGTTAAGTATCTTTTCACGTGTCTGTTAGCCATTTGGATGTCTTCTTTGGAAAAGTGTCTATTCATGTCTTCTGCCCATTTTTTCATGGGATCATTTGTTGTTTGGGTGTTGATTTTGGTAAGTTTTGTACAGATTTTGGATACTAACCCTTTATCTGATATGTTATTTGCAAATATCTTCTACCATTCTGTTTTGTGTCTTTTAGTTTTGTTGATTATTTCCTTTGCTGTGCAATTTTTATCTTGATTAGGTCCCAATACTTCATTTTTACTTTTGTTTTACTTGCCTCCTGAGACATGTCTAGTAAGAGGTTGCTGCATATAGTTTATTTTTCTGGTATACATATTTCCACTGTGATTTTTTGTTTTCAAGTCCACTTGCATGGGATAAGTTTGTCCATCAATTCACTTTCAGTCTGTATGTGTCTTTAAACCTGAAGTTATTCTCTTGCAGGCAGCAATAGATGTGTCTTGTTTTGCTTCCCCATTCAGTCATCCTATGCTTTCTTATTGGAGCATTTAGTGTATTTACATTTAAAGTAATTATTGATAGGCATGTAGTTATTCATATTTTCTTAGTTATTTTCTGGTTGTTTTGGTAGTTTTTACCTATTATTTTTCTTCTTTTGTTATATTCTTTGAGGTTTAATGGCTTTCTTTAGTATTGTACTTGGATTCACTTATACTTATTTTTTGTGTATTAGTTATAGGTTTTTTATTTTTAGTTACCATCAGACTATACATATCTTTTTTTCAGTACATTTTATTTTATTTTATTTTATTTTATTAATATATGAAATTTATGTCAAATTGGTTTCCATACGACACCCAGTGCTCATCCTAAAAGATGGCCTCTTCAATGCTCATCACCCACCCTCCCCTCCCTCCCACCCCCATCAACCCTCAGTTTGTTCTCAGTTTTTAAGAGTCTCTAACCAAAGATGTAAAAGATCTGTATGCTGAAAACCATAGAAAGCTTATGAAGGAAATTGAAGAAGATATAAAGAAATGGAAAAACATTCCATGCTCATGGGTTGGAAGAATGAATATTGTTAAAATGTCAATACTACCCAAAGCTATCTACACATTCAATGCAATCCCAATCAAAATTGCACCAGCATTCTTCTCAAAGCTAGAACAAGCAATCCTAAAATTCATATGGAACCATAATATCTTATTTGTATAGCCATTTATATTAATTTGATGGTTGATTCAGTTTGATGATATTCTAAAAGTGCCAATGTTTTATTTCCCCCTCCTTGTTTTATTTATATGATGCAATATTTCAAATCTTTTTATTTCTTGTACTCTTCACTAATTTTGGTAGATATAATTGATTCTAGTACTTTTGTCATTAACCTCCATATAGGCCTTATAAATGATTAATCTACTATATCTACCATAACTTTGTTTTTATATGTGATTTTTTTTTCCTTTCATAAATGTCTTTTATTTTTCATTCCATTTAAAAATTCCCCTTAATGTTTTGGGTAAGGCTAATTTAGTGGTGATGAATTTTAATTGTTTTGCTGTCTTAGAAACTCATTCAATTCTCAATGATAATCTTTCTGCATAGAGCATCTTAGTTATTTGTTCTCTTTCAGCACATTGAATACATTATGCCACTTCCTTCTGCTGAAAATAAGCTGAGGAACTTTTAGGGTTTCTCTTGTATGGAACTATTTTCTTTTCTCTTCTGCCTTTAAAAATCTCTCTTTGAAAAGGAGGGCTTATGGAACTCAATCAAATGTAATAGCTTTCATATTATAGGAGTCCCAAAAGGCCATCAAATGTCATAGCATTCATATTATAGGAGTCCCAAAAGAAGAGGGAGAAAAGGGGACAGAAAAGTTATTTGAGGAAATACTACCTGAAAACTTCACTAATCTGAGAAAGGAAACAGATATTCAGATCCAAGAAGCACAGAAAATAACCATCAAAATCAATAAAAACAGGCCAAAACCAAGAAGTATTGTACTTAAATTTGCAAAATAGAGTAATAAAGAAAAAAAATAAAAACAATAAGACAAAATAAGTCCTTAATTTACAAGGCAAGACCCATAAACCTAGCTGGAGATTTCTCAATGGAAGTTGGGAAAGCCAGAAGGGAGTGGCATGATATATTCAAAGTGCTGAATGGGAAAAATTGGCATTCAAGAATACTCTATCCAGTAAGGGTATAATTCAAATGGAAAGAGAGATAGTTCTCCAGATCAACAAAAAACTAAAAGAGATCATGATAGGGAAGCCAGTCCTGCAAGAAATATTAAATGAAAATCTTTGAGTGCAAAGAAGAGATCAAAAGTGACAAAGAAAAGAATGAATCAGGGAAAATCCGCAGAAACTATGACAAAATGTGTAATAAAATTGCAATAAACACATATCTATCAACAACTACATTGAATGAAAATGAAGTAGATGCTCCAATCAAAAGACATAGGGTGTCAGAATGGAAAAACAAAAAAAAAGAAAAAAAAAACCAAAACAACAACAAAAAAACAAGACCCATCTATATTCTGATTGCAAAAGACTCATCTTAGACTAAAAGACACCTGCAGATTGAAAGTGAAGGAATGAAGAAACATTTATCACACAAATGGATGTCAAAAAAGAAAACATGGAGTAGCAATATTTATATAAGACAAATGAGATGTTGAAACAAAGATTTTAACAAGACCTAAAGAAGGGCACTACCTCATAATAAAGTGGATAATCCAACAAGAGGATGTAAAATTGTAAATATTTATATCACTAATATGAAAGCACTCAAATAATATAAAACAATTAATAACAAACATAAATAAACTAATGTTAATAATACAATAATAATAGAAGACTTTAACACCCCACTTACATCAATGGACAGATCATCTAAACAGGAAATCAAGAAGAAAACAATGGCTTTAAATGACACACTGGACCAGATGGGCTTAACATATATGTCCAGAACATTCCATCCTAAAACAGCAGAATACACATTCAAGTGCACATGGAACATTCTCCAGAATAGATCACATATTTGGTAAAAAAATCTGGCCTCAACAATTACAAACATTTGAAATCATACATGGACCTTTACTGACCACAATCCTATGAAACTAGAAATCATCCACAAGAAAAATGTGGAAAGAACACAAATACAGGGAGGTTAAACAAGATGCTTCTAAACAATGAATAAATTAACCTGAAAATCAAAGAAGAAATAAATAAAATACATGAATAGAAATGAAAATTAAAACACACCAGTCCAAAATCTTTGGGATACAGCAAAAGCAGTCCTGAGAGGAAGTATATAGAAATACAGGTCTAAATCAAGAAGTAAGAAAAATTAACAATAAACAATATAACCTTACACTCAAAGGAGCTAAGAGAAAAATAACAAATGAACTCTAAAACCAGGAGAAGGAAGGAAATTGGCTAGAGCAGAAATAAATGATATATAAAGTTAAAAAAAAAGCAATATAACAGATCAATGAAACCAGAGGTGGTTCTTTGAAAAAATGAATAAAATTGATAGACTTCTAGCCAGACTTATGAAAAAGAAAAAAAGACCCACATACATAAAATCACAAATGAGAGAGGAGAAATACCACAGAGCACCATAGAAATCCAATTATAAGAGAATATTATGAAAAAAATATTTTCCAACAAAATCAACCTAGAAGAAAGGGGTAAATTCCTAGAAACATAAAACCTACCAAAACTGAAATAAGAAGAAACATAAAACTTGATCAGACCCATAACCAACAAAGAAATTGAGTGAATGATTAAAAAATTTCTAACAGAAAAATCCAGGACCAGATGGCTTCACAGGTTAATTCTACCAAACATCAAAAGAAGGGATGACACCTATTCTTTTCAAACTATGCCCCCCCAAAAAAATAGAAGAGGAAGGAAAACTTCCAAATTCATTCTATGAGGCCAGCATTATTCTGATAGTAAATCCATATAAAGACTCCTCTAAAAACGAGAACTACAGGCCAATATCCCTAATGTACATGGATGCAAAAATGCTCAATAAAATACTGGTAAACCAAATACAAAAATATGTTAAAAGAATCATTTAACATGATCAAGTGGGACTTATTCCTGGATTGAAATGGTGGTTCAATTTATGCAAATCAACAAATGTGATGGACCTTATTAATAAAATAATGGATAGGAGCCATATGATCATTTCAATAGACAGTGAAAAAGCATTTAACAAAGGACACCACTCATGATATAAAACTTGAGTCAACTAGGTTCAGAGGAAATACACATCAACATAATAAAGGGCATATATGAAAAGCCCAGGGATAAATATCCTCAATGGGGAAAAACTGAGAGCTTTTCCTCTAAGTTCAGGAACATACAGGGATGTCCACTCTCACCAATGTTGTTTAACTTAGTACTGGAAGTTGTAACAACAACAATCACACAACAAAAAGAATAAAAGGCATCCAAATCAGCAAGGAATAAGTCAAGCTTTAACTATCTGCAGACCTATAAAAAACCCAAAAGACTCCACCAAAAAATTTCTAGAAGTGAAACATGAATTCAGTAATTTTGCAGGATACAAAATCAACATACAGAAATCTTCTGCATTTCTCTACACCAATAATTAAGCAGCAGAAATAGAAATTAAGGAATAAATGCAATCTACAATTGCACCAAAAACATGATACCTGGGAATAAATCTAACCAAAGAAATCAAAGACCTGTACTCTGAAAATTAAAAAACACTGATGAACAAAACTGAAGATGACACAAAGAAATGGAAAAACATTCCATGTTGATGTATTGGAGGAACAAACATCGTTTAAACGTCTATATTATCCAAAGTAATCTATACATTTCATGCAATTCCTATCAAAATACCACGACATTTTTCACAGAGCTCGAAGAAATAATCTCAAAATTTGTATGGAACCTCAAAAGATCTCAGATAGCCAAAGAAACCATGAAAAAGACCATCAAAGCTGGAGGCATTACAGTTCTTAACTTCATTTGTATTACAAAACTGTACTGATCAAAACAGTATAATAATGGCACAAAAATAGACACATCGGTAGAACAAAATGGAAAACCCAGAAATCAACCCACAACTCTATGATGAATTAATTTTCATCAAAGCAAGAAATAATATCCTATGGGAAATACATAGTCTCTTCAACAAATTATGTTGGGAAAAGTGGTCATCAACATGCAGGAAAATGAAATTGGACGACTTTCTTACACCATATGCAAAAATTAATTCAACATGTATGACAGACATAAATGTGAGAAAGTAATCTATCAAAATACTAGAGGAGAACACAGGAAGTAATCTTTTTGACACTGACCATAGCAACTTCTTTCTAGATCTGTCTTCTGAGTCAAGGGAAACAAAAGCAAAAAATAAACTATTGTGACTTCACCAAAATAAAGAGGTTCCACAGAGGGAAGGAAATGATCAACAAAACTAAAATGCAGCCGACAGAATGGGAGAAGATATTTGCAAATGACACGTCTGATAAAGGGTTAGTATCCAATATATACAAAGAACTTATAAATCTGAACACCCAGAAAATGAATAATCCAATTAAAAATGGGAAGAAGACATGAATAGACATCTTCTCCGAAGAAGACATACAGATGGCCAACAGAGACATGAAAAGATACTCAGCATCACTCATCATAGGGAAATATAAATCACAACTACAATGAGATATCACTTCACACCTGTCAGAATGATTAAAATAAACAACACAAGGAGCAACAGGTGTTGATGAGGATATGAAGAAAGAGGAACCCTCTTGCACTTCTGGTGGGAATGGAAACTGGTGTGACCACAGTAGAAAACAGCATGGAGGTTCCCCAAAATTTTAAAAATAGAAGTACCCTATAATCCAGAAATTTCTCTACTATTTATTTACCCAAAGAATACAAAATTACTATTTCAAAGGGATATTTTCACTCCAATGTTTATAGCAGCGTGTGTGTGTGTGTGTGTGTGAGTGTGTGTGTGTATGCTCATCCATTACTGCTCATCCATTAAACAGAAAGAAATCTTGCCATTTGCAAGGTGTGGATGGAGCTAGAGAGTATTATGCTAAGGGAATTAAGTCAGTCAGAGAAAGACAAATACCACATGACTTCACTCATATATGGAATTTAAGAAATAAAACAAATGAAAATAAAACAAATTATTATAGGGAAAAAAAGAGAGAGGTAAACCAAGAAACAGACTCTTAACTATAGAGAACAAACTGATGATTAGCAGAGGGGTGGTTAGTGGGGGGATGGGTTAAATAGGTGATGGAGATTAAGGAGTGCACTTTTGAGCACCAGATGTTATATGGAAGTATTGAATAACTAAATTTTACACCTGAAACTAGTATTACATTTTATGTAAACTAACTGGATTTTTTTTTTTTTTTTTTTTTTTTTGCTGTCGGGTTTATAATGTGTCTTGGTTTATAATGTGATTTGGACTGTCTTGGATTCTACTTATTAGTTGCTGTCTTTGTTTTCTGACTTGGATGTCTGTTTTCTTTGCCAGATAAGGGAAAAGTTTTGCTATTATTTTTTCAAATAAGTTTTCTTCCTCATTTTCTCTCTCTCTCTTCCTCTTAAATCTCTATAATATGAAAGTTGTTATGCTTGATGATGTTGCTGACTTCCCTTAACCTATTCTCATTTTTTTCAATACTCTTTCTCTTTTTGTTGTTCAGTTTTGTGCTTTCCAATACCTTGCCTTCAAGATTGCTGATGCTTTTTTTCTGCACCTTGATTTCATCTGTTGATTCTATCAAATGCATTTTTATTTCACTTATTGAATTATTCAAATGTGACTGTTGTTTTTTTTGTATTTTCTTTTTCTTTGTTGATGTTCTCACTGATTTCATCCATACTTCTTAAGTTCAGTGAGTATCTTCATGACCATCACTCTGAATTATTTATCATATTGTTTATCTCTATTTTATTTATCTCTTTTGCTGTGATTTTGTATTATTCTTTCATTTGGGGAACAATCCACTGTTTCCTCATTTTTTCTATTTTTGTTGTTTGTATGTATTAGGTAGGTCACCTATGTCTCCTGGTCCTGAAAATAGTGGCCTTGATTAGAAGAGTTTCTGTGGTGCCATATAGCACAATATCCCCTGGTCACCAGAACTGGGAACTCCAAGGGTGTTCCCTCTGTGTTGAATGCACCCTCTTGTTGGGACAGACTCTCATTTGTGTTCAGCCCACTTCGCTGCATTGACTTATTTTGCCTCCTGTGGGTGCACTGGGCAGGGTTTCCTTCCAGTTCTGCTGATATGCCTGATTGCAGCTATAGAGGGTTTGAGGTGGGCAGGGCTGGCAGTCAGCCTAGCTCTCTGTACTTAGCCTCTTTGCCACAGCTGCAGATTCAGTGAAGGGCAAGCCTTTCTCTCTGTCCAGCTAGTTATGAGGCCTAGCTGCATGAGATGTGGTCACCTTGGTGTGTGTGGTTATTCTTTCACCTCATTAGGCAGGTGAAACTTTGGAGTGACATCAGGCCCCACTGGGGCTGCCTGGCTGGATGTGACATGAGCCACTTTAGAGAGATGGCTGCTAACATGGGAAGGTTTAATGTAGCTGGTGCACAGGGAAATTCCAAGGTGGGATATATGGTACTAGCAAGAAAAATGGAGAATGTTGGCATTGGTTCCTGCAACTGTTGGGTTCTCCAGGCTGGTAAAGGGGTAGAGAAATTGCCTCCACCATTAATTTTTGTTCCTGGTGAAGTCTACAGATCCTTGTCCCCCCAGCTCATGTTCTAAAATAACTCAATAAATCTTCATGTATTTCCCCAGGCACTCTTCAAATGGCTGCTTTTGTGTTGTGTCTCAGGCCAAGTAGTTTAGTATACTTGCATATATATATATATATATATATATATAATTGGTTTCCATACAACACCAAGTGCTCATCCCAACAAGTGCCCTCCTCAATACCCATCACCCACTTTCCACTCTCCCCCATCCCTATCAACCCTCACTTTTTTCTCAGTATCCAAGAGTCTTTTATGGTTTGCCTTCCTTCCTCTCTGTAACTTTTTTCCCCTTCCTCTTCCCCATGGTCTTCTGTTAAGTTTTTCATGATCCACATATGAGTGAAAACATATGGTATCTGTCTTTCTCTTGACTGACTTATTTCACTTACCCTCCAGTTCCACTCATGCTGTTGAAAATGGCCAGAATTCATTCTTTCTCATTGCCAAGCAGTAAGTGAGTAGACTCAGCTTCCTATTGCCCTTTGGCTCTCCAGGAGTTGAACCTGCTGATTTATAAACCCCTTTGGTTTTTAAGGCCAGACATTAATGGGACTCATCTTCCCAATACAGGTACCCAGTGCTGTAGTGTCTCATCCTCTCAGTTCTCCATACTTTTAATGTCCCTTCCATTTGTGGTTAGTGGTGCCAGGGATTTGCTTCCCAACCATGTCCCTGCTCTTCCTATCCTTTTTGATGTGGCCTTCTCTCTATGATTAGCTTTGGAAGTTCTGCCATTCTCTAGGTCATTTTCAAAATCAGTCACAATAAATGTAGCTGTTATCTCAGTGTGTCCTTGGATGAGGCAAGCTCATGATGCATCTACCTGTCATCTTCCCAAAAACCTTTTATTGTTTTCTTTTGTGTATTTACAATAAGTTTTTGCCTTCTGGTTATTGTGAGGTTAACATATAACTTCATATTTATGCATTGGTCTGTTTTCAGTTGATATCAAGTTAATTGTGAACATATCCTAAATCTTTACATTTCTCCCCAACCCCCAAGTTTTATATTTTGATGTCATATTTTACATCTTTTATATTCATTTCTTAACTAATTATCGTAGCTTTAATTTTTTTTCATTTAACCTTTAGGCTTGCTTTATGAGTGATTGATTTACTACTTTTACTGTATATTTACCTTTATAGTGAGATTTTTACTTTGTATGCCTTTTTGCCATTAATTAGTGCCATTTATTTTCAGTTTAGAGAAGTCTCTTTAGCATTTCTTGAATGACTGATTTAATGGTGATGATCTCCTTTAGCTTTTGCTTGTCTGGAAAACTCTATATATTCCTCAATTATAAATGATAAACTTGCTGTATAAAGAGTCTTTAGTCTAAAGTGTTTTCCCCCCTAGTAATTTGGATATGTTGTTCCACTCTCTTCTAGTTTGCAAAGTTTCTGCTGAAAAATCTGTTTATAGCTGTACCGGGCTTTCCTTGTATGTAATATGTTGTTTTTCTCTTGCTTTTTTTAAGATTCTCTAACTTTTGCCATTTTAATTATAATGTGTCTTGGTTTGTATCTGTATGGGTTCATCTTATTTGGAACTCTAGGATTCCTGAACCTATTGTATCTGTTTTCTTCCCCAGATTAGGAAAGTTTTCAGCCATTAGTTCTTTCAACAAGCTTTCTGTCCCCTTTCCTCTTTCTTCTCCTTCTGGGATCCCTAGAATACAAATGTTATTCTACTTGATATTATCTTAATTTTTCACTATTTTTTCTTCTTTTTGCTTGTCTTTTGTGTGAGTTATATTGCCTCGTCTTTCAGCTTGCTGATCCTTGCATTGGCTTTACCGATTATGCTGTTGTACCCTTCTAGTGTGTTTTTCAGTTCAGTTATTTTTTTAAATTATTTTTTAATATTTTATTTTGTTTTTGAGAAAGAGAAAGACCACCAGAAATAGCTACTTAGATGGTGCTCCCTTTGAGCACTCCACATACCTGTCTGCTGTGGTGGACCTAGGTCTGTGTCACAGTGTTGGGAAGTGCTGGTGCCCAGCTTAGCTGCATCATCTGGCTGTGTTGCAGTGTGGATTTGGGCATGGCTGCTTCCTCTCCTATTTCATGAGTCTATTCCATGTCAGCAAGGGAGGAAGTGCTGGTACCTGGTCTGGCTGCAATAAACAGCTGCACTAGGGGATGGGAATGAGCTGGGCTATGGACTGGCCATGAAATGTGGTTGTGCCGTACTGGTGCATGGGGTTCTCAGCTTTAAATTTCCATTGACTCAAGAAGGTTAGAGTGATATTTCCGAAATTATGCTTACCAGTGCCAACATTAGCAAGGTAGAATGAGAACAAATATGGCATCCACCCATGTCTCTGTCTCTGGAGATATTCCCAAATGTTTTTTTTTGTCTCTCCAGCTGGCCCTTCAAGATTAGTAATGGTCATCCTTTACATATAGTATAAACACTCTTCAAATTGGTGCTTTGGGGCTGGGTCACAGGGAAAGTGGGACTTCACATGAGCCCTTTAAGAGCATATTCCCCTTTTCATACTTTATGTGGTTTTCCTGTATATAATCCTGGTTGGTTTTGAAAGCCAAACATTTAGGGGGCTGGTCTCTCTCATGAAAGATCTAACATTTGGGATTCCTGACATAAAGCACAATCTCCTTACTCCTCAGGAAAAAGTTCTTTGATATCTTTGAGATCCCTGTCAGTTATTAGCACCATGTCTTGTGTGGGTTGTTGTTGTTGTTTTGTTGTTGTTGTTTGTTGTTGTTGTTAGTGTCTCTGACTCTTTTTGTTCTTTGTTGTGGAGTCTCTGTTAACTCAGTTTTCTGGTATTTTTCTAGAGGAAATTATTTTATATATATTTGTATATTTTTTATTTACAGGAGATAAAGTGAGATCAGGATATTTCTACACTCCCATCTTGAAACCAAGTCCTCTTTGCTAGTATTTTATTAAACATTTTTGCATTTATGTTCAGCAGGGATATTGGTATATAATTTTATTTTCTGGTAGTGGTTTGCCTTGCTTTGGAGTCAGAGCAATTCTGGCCTTGTAAGATGTTTGAGATATTCTTTTCTCTAAAAGCTTGTAGAAAAATTTGAGAATTGACATTCTTTCTTCTTTAAATGCTTAGTATTTAGGAAAGTTATCTTGTCCTAGACTTCTCTTTGCTGGGGTGTTTTGTATTACCGATGTATGACTCCTTACTCATTGATATTTTCAGATTTTCTATTCCTTCATGATTCAATCTTGGTTGGTTGTGTATTTCTAGGAATTTATTCATATTTTCTACATTCACCAATTTCGTAGGATATAATTTTTCCTAGTAATTTCTTATGATACTTTGTGTATCTATGCTATCACTTGTAATGTTCCTTATTTCACTTATTATTTTTTGAGTTTTTATTTTTTCTTATTTATTTTACCTAAGAATTAGTCAATTTTGTTTATCTTGTTAAAAAAAGCCTAAATTTGTTGATATAACAAATTTGCTGTTGTTGTTTTTTCTTATCTCTAGTTTATGTTTCTACTCTAGTGATTATTTTTCTCATCCTGCTAACTTTGGTCTAGTTTATTTATCTTTTCCTAGTTCTTTGAGGCTTAGATTTACATTTTTGTATTTGAGATTTTTTTTTTAATTTTATATATTTATTTTAAGAGAGAGGGTGAGAGAGACAGCACAAGTCAGGGAAGGGCAGAGAGGGAGAGAGAATCCCAGGCAGGCTCTGCAGTGACAGAAATGTAGAGAAAACTCTATATTTTATTTATTTCTCCACACTTCATGTATTTTATATCACAGTTTACATTTCTTTTTAAAATTTTTTTAATGTTTAGTTATTTTTGACAGAGATAGAGCATAAGCGGGGGAGGGGCAGAGAGAGAGGGAGACACAGAATCCGAAACAGGTTCCAGGCCCTGAGCTATCAGCACAGAGCCTGATGCGGGTCTCGAACCCACAGACCACGAGATCATGACCTGAGCCGAAGTTGGATGTTCAACCAACTGAGCCACCCAGGCACCCTGCTTACATTTCTTTTTATTGTGTAATATCAATAATTGTTAAAGCTATAGGTTTTTAAAAAAAATACTGTTGTCTTTTGATTTTTATACTTGAGTTAAATGTGATGTCTGTATCAGCAATATAGTATAAGGGCATTCTAGATTTTACTACGTACTTACCTTTACAACTGAGTATTATATTTTCTTAAGTTTTTATGTTGCTAAATAGCATTCTTTCATTTCCACTTTAACTACTTTTAGCATTTCTTGTAAGACAGTTCTAGTAGTGATAAACTGTCTCAGCTTTTATTTTCCTGGGAAAGTCTCCATTTAAATTTCAGTTCTGAAGGCAGTTTTGCCTTATAAATGTTCTTATTGCAAGTTTTTATCTCTCAATACTTTGAACATATTATCCCCTTCTATTCTGTAATTCCAGGCTTCTTCTGAGAAATCACTAGCAGTCTTATGTGGGGGGAGGGTGGGTCACATTGTATGTGAAGTTACTTATCTCTTGATGCTTTCAATATTCTCTTTATATATGACTATTGACAATTTGATCATAATGATTCTATCTGGAGGTTTTTGGACTTCATGAATCTGTATGTTTATTTTTTTTCCCAGATTTGGGAAGTTTTTTGCCATTGTTTCTTGAAGTCCAATTTCTCAATATTTTTTTTTTCTCTGCTCCATATGGGACTTCCATAATGTGTATTGATTTGCTTTATGCTGTTCAATAATTCCTGTAGACTTTCTTTATTCTTTTTTTATTTTTATTTTTTCCTTCTTACTAGTAAGTTCAAGTAATCTGTAGTCAAGCTTGCTGATTATTTCTGCTGTTTAATCAGGTCTGATGTTCAAGGTCTCTATTGATTTTTTAGTTAATTTATTGTATTAACTCCACATGATATGATTTTTTATGGTTTTTATTTCTTTGCTGAACTTCTCATTCTGATCATTTCTTGTTCTCCTGATTTCATTTAGTTGGTAACTGTGTTGTCTTGTAGTTCAATGCACTCCTTGAAGATGATATTGTAAATTATTTTTCAGGCAGTTCATAGAATTCCATTTCTTAACAATCACTTACTAATATATATGTATTTTCATTGAGTGTATGTTTTTCTGATACTCCTTGACCCTTGTTACCTAGTGTTTGTGTCTGCTCTTTGAAGAAATAGTTACTTCTTTCAGTTTTTACATATTGTCTTGGTCAGAGAAAGCTCTTCACTAGTTAGTCTGTCCAGGGCTTTGGGTGATCTGACTCATTTTGACTGTAGAAAGGCCTGTTTCCTGGGTCTATGGACAGAAATACCTGTTTCCTGTCTGTGGGCAGGCAACCTTGTTAAATGGGTCCACGTGTGAGTGAATTCCTGGGTCCACATGGACTGGCCTCACATCATGATCCACTGAAGCCAGTCTGATTCTTGGTTTCCTGAGTGTGGGCCTCATGCTTCGTTCCATAGATGCCAACCTAGCACTGAAACAAGCTTGGAGCCTGTGCCTATGGTGGCCAGCCTAGCACCACCTTCATTGAGACAGGCCCAGAGCCTGAGACCATGGGATTGTCCTGTGCTGGGTTGTCCTTGCACCTTGGTTCGTGGGCTACACTGATGTGGGCCTGGAGCCAAGGTCCAGAGGGCCCACCTGCTGCTAAGGCAGACCTCAAAGTTAAGTTTTAATGCTTCATCCTAGTGCCAAGGACTACTTATGTGTGCCAAATCTTGGTCCATAGGGACATGTCTGGTGCTAGGGTCCACCTAGGTAGGCTTGGAGCTTGAGTTTGTAGTGAAGTTGAATTCTAGCTTCACTCTTGTAGAAGAACTCCAACGCAGAGGAAATCATCATGCTTGGGAGAAAAGTGACTCAGAGTGAAAGCTTCTTCCTACCCTGTTCAATGTGTGTTTTTCTTATTTCTGTGCACAGTCTGGGTGCTTTCATCTCTCACCTGGAATCCAGAGCTCTCATGAGGTATTTTTATACAAGGTTGGTTGTTGATATTAGTGTTTTTCTTGTGGGACATTTGATGAAACTTCTTTTTCTGTCATCTTAGTGGTGTTCTTGTTCAGTGTGGCTAAACTACCAAGATGATTTTTTTAATTTATTTGTAAAGTACTCTTGAATATATAAATGATATTCTGGTAGTTCTTGTATGACATTATGTCATGATGGCTTGTAGTAACTATTATCTTATTAATACAGAAAATTATATATATATACACACACACACACACACACACATATATATATATATATATATATATTAGTTTGGAATAAGAAACAATGCAGATTTTGTTTTTCATTGCTTGATGAAGTAATGACCTCTAGATTATATCCTAATGATGATAATTGCAGGTGGATACATATGAATTTTGCCAGTGAGAAAATAAGTAAGCTATATTATGTATTACACTACACTCTGTCAAATATATCTATATATTCATATTTTATCAATAATCATATTGATATTAAAATGTAAATATATAGATATATTTAAATCTATATATCTGTATGTAACTTAGACACCGGATACTAGCTTTTCCATATTTAGTGTTTATTTGTAATAACAGAGCCAAAAAGATTTTAACTCAAATTCTGCCTCAGTTACTTACTGGCTGTGTATTATCTAAGGCATTTACATAACTTTTTGGTACCTCAGTTGCCACATTGCTAAAGTTAGAATAAAAGAAACAGGCATCCCATAAGGTTGTCATTATCAAACCAAATAATGTAATATTGAATTCTTAGCACAGTGCCTGATGTGTCATAAGTTTACAATCAGTTTTAGCATTCATAATAATGCCAGCTTTTCTTCAAGCTTCATTATCAGGATCACATTATAGCCCACCTGTGCTAAAAGCTCTGTTAGAGACAGGAAGGCAGAATATAATTTTAAGACCAAAGAATAAATACAAAAAAGTATTTTTTTCTCATATCATTTCTCCTTTATAGAAATCATAACCTAGTTCAGGAGAAAATGTACTTTAAAAAATACCCAGTGTCACTCCTTTCTAACAAAGTGGATAATTGTATAAATCATACAGAAACTCAGAAAAGTCTGAGTTTTCCTTCTTTTTTTCTCATATCATTTCTCCTCTATAGAAATCATAACCTAGTTCAGGAGAAAATGTACTTTAAAAAACACCCAGTGTCACTCCTTTCTAACAAAGTGGGTAATTGTATAAATCATAAAGAAATATAAGCATTTTGGAACTAGAAAGGAAATTTGAGGAAATTTTCTCTATTTTATTTTACATATGATAAAACATACCAGAAGGCAAAGTGTCTAAAGGGACCTAGTCAAAAGTCAAGACTATAAAACTCATTCATTATCACATTGTCCACATGTTTTCCTATTTGTCTCAGTTTGTTATTATTTTTAGCATAGCACAGTTTCTTCATTAATTATAGTAAATTCAAAGGGGTCACAAGACACATTTTAAAAATGTCATTTATTTCACTTTGGCTAAATGTCAACAGATTGTTATTTATTTCACTTTGGCTAAATGTCAACAGATCAATGTCCTCTCTTTTTTTAAGGTGCTTGTGTTTTTGTTGCATTGGTTTAAATTAGTTTTCTTTAATTGCAATGACATATAGGTAACAAATAAGTAAAATTTACTTTCTTTATATTAACTTGACTATTCAAGAGCATTAATTGTATTGTGGATTGATAATATAAATTCTTCACTTCATATGTTTAAACCATTTTTTAAAACCATTTTTACACCAATTACTCTACTGAATATTTTAAACTTCAAACTTATTTTCCTTTCTACTTCCTTGTTTATTCCTCAGTTACTACATTACTCAGGATAGATTGTTTTAACAAACAACTCCAATATTAGTGGTTTAACACAATAAGCATTTTATCTGTCCTTTGTGAAAAGTCCCTGGTTAAATAGCTTATGTGGGCATCTTTCCTCAAAAAGTGAGTCAGAGATCCATCCAGCTTTCTTGCATTTTGTGTAGTCATCTTCAACACATGATCTGCAAGATGACCATAAAAATGGAAAGGAACATGGGAAAAATCTCAGAAGATAATTAACCACCTTGTATTGGAAGTTACACATAGAACTTTTACTCTCATTCAGTGTATCAGAGCCAGTCATGTACCTCCACCTAGATGAAAGGGAGATTTGGTAATATAGTCCTTGGCAACAACACTACAGTATGGATGAGGAAAATGCATTTTTGATGACCAGTTAAGTGTCTCTGTCATACTCATCTTCTAAGACAGTTTGTCAGTATACTAAAGTGACAATAAATTTCCAACAGTTTTTAAAACTGTTTTATTATTTTAAACTACAATCATTTTCATTAAGACAGGGCTGAAATTCATGCTGGTGTATATTTCAAATATATATATTTTTATAAATCACTTGCTGTTCATTCATACTTCCGTTTAAGTGGCACAAAAGTAATATCCTTTGTCCTTTAAAAAATTTCCTAATATACATATAATGTACTATAACAAAGAACATTTTACAGAGACAATCATAGTAAACATTTTCTACATTATGGTTTGTTGTGTTGTCATAGAATGGTTTCTTCCAATAGTTTGTGTCTTTTATCATTAAAATTCAGAGCCATTTCAGCTTGGTTATATGCATTATTACAGATTAAAATATAGCTTGACTATATTTTCTTTCTACAAAATTCCACCTCATGTGTTGCATGCTCTTGGAATCTTGTTGTGTAAAGACTGAAGTTAGATAGCTCATAACTATTAAAGTTTAAGGAGAATTTAGAACCAGGTGTGGCAAATTTCCCCATATAGTGATTATAATACTGTTATTCCTTGCTAGGTTTAAGTTAAAATCCTTTTTTCATCTTGTCATATGAATGGAAAATGAGACTCTTCAAGAGTCTTCATGATATTTGCAGTTTTATTTATAAATGTCTGCATGTGGAGCCTGGGAAAGCAAACTACTCTGCTCCCAAATGAAATTATTTAAAGTATGCTATGATAGTCTTACATAATAAAGCTTCATACTGGTGACAAATAGTAAAGATGTCTTTGCCTTGATTTTAGTATTTTAAAAGCAGACAATTTAGGACCCCATTTCTGAGAATTTACTTACACTGAAATTACTATGAATCTAGGGTAGTCAGTGAATAGATTTCAGACCCAATTTACATTCTTACTTGTATTGTTTAAAGTCTTTGAGGAAAAATGGAGATAAAAATATATGAGCAAATTATAAGTATGATTGTGTGGTTTCACTTTTTATGTGTCTACATAATATATCTACATGTGTTTTTTTTCCAGAACTGAACATATTTCATACCTTATTCATTTAAAGATTGATTTCTATGTAGTTCATAGTCAGTTTCTTGGCATTGACAAGAATTATAGGGCTAATTCAACACAGGACGATTTCTTATTGTGCGACTTTTTCCTAAAGACTCAACCCACAGTTTCCTTGTTGTAGGAAATATAGAAATTAACATATATATGCACATATATATGTAATTATAATTTAAGAAGTAACATATTTTATTAAAATTTACTAATTATTAATTATGTCATAATTAACAATACTATAATAATTATTACTTTTTACTACAATACCACTTGTTAATGTAACATGTTTTATTACATATATATTTGTTTGTTTCTGCTTTATTCACATGTATGACAAACAATTTGTCTTACCTCACAAGGCAATAGTCTGGTTATGGGGCAAACAACTTGATACAATTGCAAATGTTGAACCTTCCCTCGCCCTTTCACCTTGATCCCTCCAAGTAATGGTGATAGGTATGCAGGATGCAGCCAATGGGTAAACTACCAAATCGATTTTTAATGTGTGTCCTTATGTATTAACTAAATTTCTCAAGCTTTACCAGCTACTACTAAAGCATTTTGAAATAAGCCATACAGAGAAAGACAGATACCATATGTTTTCACTCTTATGTGGATCCTGAGAAACTTAACAGAAACCCATGGGGGAGGGGAAGAAAAAAAAAGAGGTTAGAGTGGGAGAGATCCAAAGAATAAGAGACTCTTAAAAACTGAGAACAAACTGAGGGTTTATGGGGGGTGGGAGGGAGGGTAGGGTAGGTGATGGGTATTGAAGAGGGCATTTTTGGGATGAGCACTGGGTGTTGTATGGAAACCAATTTGACAATAAATTTCATATATTAAAAAAATAAAAAAATCCTAAAAAAAGCATTTTGAAATTGTAGAAACAGAGTTTGAGGTTTTATGCATTGAAATTGTGGGATTTATAAAGAAAAATATATCTAGTACTAACCCATTTACCCTTCCGTTAAGTCTATAATTAGCAAATAATGTTTCTCTTGTCTTTTGAGTATAGCTAATGCATATGCTTTTATATATATATATATACATAAAAAGATATATACATATATGTATGTGTATACATACATACATATATGTATGTATATACATATACATACATACAGATATATACATACATACATATATGTACATATTGTACAAATAAAGATATATACATATCTTTAAAATTTATATATATATATATATATATATATATACATGTATATATGTACATACATAAACACGTGAGTATTTAACAAACATTTATTTTGGAGACAACACAATATATAATGAGCTCACATTGACTTATATGTAATAAGTTGATGATTTTTGAGAATTGATACATTATGGTTATGATAGATAAGGAAATCAGTATTGTCAAGTGCAAAACACTAAGAGACTTTTAATTTTTGTCTTAAGCATATTTCACCTTGAAAAACCTTAAAAGACCTAAGTCTACTTCTAAGGAGTACCATGGTCCACTATTGGCTTCCCAAAATTAAGGCAGAACTCAAGACTTTCATGGTCTTCTCTTCATTACTTGTTGCAAGAATGAGTCTTGCTGCAAAAATGAGCCAGGAACCCAGTGTATAGGAGTATCCACAAAACAAAAACCAGAAGGGAAACCAGAAAGAAAGACCCCCTAGGTATTGACCTAAAGCTCAATTTTTTTAATGTGTGTGATTTTTCACCCTGCAATTACTCCAGTGATTACATTACATGCAAAAGGCATATTTTAGATGACATACCAATTAAATAGGAACGTTATTCAGCAGGCCTAGCTTAATCACATAAGCTCCTTAAAATGTACAGAGTTTTCACCAGTTGGAAGCATAAAAAGAAGTCAAAGTTATTCCAAGTGTGAGAACGATTTAATATGTTCTTATTTGAAGGGGGCCAGAGGGCAGGACATATGTATGGCCTCTAGGAACTGAGAGAAGTCTCAGTTCAATAGCCAGATGAAAATATTGACCTTAGTCCTATAACTATAAAGAAGTGGACTCTGTCAACAATCTGAATGAGCTTACATTCTCAGAAACTCCACATAATAGTCCATCCTGTTCAACACCTTGATTTCAGTCTTGTGATAGCCTGAGCAAGTGAACACAGTGAAGCCTGCCTGGACTTTTGGCCTACAGAAATATGAGATAACAAATGCTTATGGCCTTAAGTCACTAACTTAAGTTACTACCACATTTGTGGTAATTTGTTATGCAGCAATAGAAATCAGATGCAATGAGGAAAGTAAAGAAAGATTTTGTGCCAGTCTCTGACCTACATGTGTTTTTGTTATGGTCTAAAAGTGTTGTTTTATTTCTGGAATGAGCTGTACCTGAATGTCTTTCCAGGTATTAAGGGGCATAAGAGAGAGGTAATTTATGTGCATTAGTTAGTTTTTATTATCACAATATAAGGCATTGAAGCATAAAAATATATACACCCTCACAAAAAAAATAATAAAATATAAATTTGAGATGTTGGGGCCAGAAGAACTGGAACAGCTTTTTTAATATATTGGCAATCCACTGACCTAGATATCAGATTTATAGTACTATCAATTGTCCCATTTATTTAAGACACAGAAATAAGAGAAAAAAGAGGAACTGAGCAGGAAGTAGCAGTATCAAGTCTAATGAAATTGCTTTCATAAAGAAAATCATGAAGTAATCCTCATGTTGTCACCCTTCAAAAAATTCATGTGTTGTAAAAAGATATTAAGATTGCACTTAAAAGTGAATGCTAGAGGAAGATGGAGGTGTAGGAGGACGCTGGGCTCACCGAGTCCTACTGACCACTTAGATTCCACCCACATCTGCCTAAATGACCCAGAAAACCACCATAAGACTAGCATAATGGACTCTCCAGAGCCAAGTGTAGATGAGAGGCCCACAGAAGAGGGTAGGAAGGGAGGAGAGGTGGTGAATACTACACGGACTGGCGGGAGGGAGCTGGGGTGGTGGAGGGGCAGCCAGCCCACCCGACAAGGAAGAGCCCCAGAGTCTGGCTTGGAAAAGCAGAGGGGCCAGACAAAGTGTGTTCTGACAGCCAGCGGGACTTAACATCTGGAATGTTATACATCAACAGCTCTGCTTTGAGAGAAGGCGGGCTAGAGGACAATGGGAGGGAGAATTGTTGAGCCCCAGAGGACAAAGCTCAGCTTGGCAGGAAACAAAGGCAATCACCAGCACCATCTCCCTCGCCCATGCCCCAGACAAAATCCCAAAGGGAACAAGTTCCTGTCACGGAAATTGTTTGCACAGCACAAGCACAGGAAACAAAGGCAATCACCAGCACCATCTCCCTTTCCTATCCCCCAGCCAAATTCCCAAAGGGAACCAGTTTCTGTCACGTAACTTGCTTACACCACTCAAACACCCAATGCTGTGCTTCTGTGGATCTATCCCTCATACAGGTTTGCCTCCCTCCAGGCGCCGCAGGGCCCCTCCTGAAGCAGACCACTAAAGGCAAAGTAAGCTGAGTCTGCCCCTCCTGCCCTTGTGCACCATGTGGATCCACCCCAGCTAATATGGTAGATCCCATTGAAGAAGCACCACAAGCCTGGCAGTGTGCAAGTAGCCCAGACAGGGGCCACACCACTCCACAGTGAGTCCTGCCCCTGGGAGAGGGGAAGATAAGGTACACACCGGTCTGACTGTGGCCCCAGCGGTGGGCTGGGGGCAGACATCAGGTCTGACTGTGGCCCAGCCACCAACCCAAGTTACTCCAGACAGCACATGGGAAGAGCCCTGCAGTTCCACATCACTCTAGGGACTAATCAAAATGACGAAATGGATGAATTCTCCCCAAAAGAAACTCCAGGAAGTAGTGACAGCTAACGAACTGATCAAAAACAATTTAAGCAATGTAACAGAAAATGAATTTAAAATAATAGTCATAAAATTAATTGCTGGGCTTGAAAAAAGTATAGAGGACAGCTGAGAATCAATTACTACAGAGATCAAGGAACTAAGAAACAGTCAGGAGGAGCTAACAAATGCTATAAATGAGCTTCCAAATAAAATGGAGGCAACCACAGCTCGGATTGAAGAGGCAGAGGAAAGAATAGGTGAATTAGAAGATAAAATTATGGAAAAAAAGGAAGATGAGAAAATGAGAGATAAATCCAGGAATATGAGGGGAGAATTAGAGAACTAAGTGACACGATTAAACGTAATAACATACGCATAATAGGGATTCCTGAGGAGGAAGAAAGAGGGAAAGGTGCTGAAGGTGTACTCGAAGAAATCATAGCTGAGAACTTAACTGATCTGAGGAAGGAAAAAGGCATTGCAATCCAAGAGGCACAGAGAACTCCCTTCAGACGTAACTTGAATCTATCTTCTACATGACATATCATAGTCAAACCGGCAAAATACAAGGATAAAGAGAAAATTCTGAAAGCAGCAAGGGATAAACAAGCTCTAACATATAAAGGGACATCGATAAGACAAGTGACAGATCAATCTACTGAAACTTGGCAGGGCAGAAAGGAATGGCAGGAAATCTTCAATGTGATGAACAGGAAAAAATGCAGCCAAGAATCCTTTATCCAGCAAGTCTGTCATTTAGAATAGAAGGAGAGATAAAGGTCTTCCCAAACAAACAAAAACCAAAGGAATTTGTCACCACTAAACAGCCCAACAAAGAGCCTAAGGAGGATCCTGTGAGACAAGGTACCAGAGACATCACTACAAGCATGACGTCTACAGACATCATAATGACCCTAAACCCATATCTTTCAATATTAACACTGAATGTAAATGGACAAAATTCTCCCACCAAAAAACATAGGATTTCAGAATGGATGAAAACACAGGACCCATTTTTTGCTGTCTACAAGAGACTCATTTTAGACCTGAGGACACCTTCAGATTGAAAGTGAGGGGATGGAGAAATTTCATTCATGCTACAGGAAGTCAAAAGAAAGCTGGAGTAGCCATACTTATATCAGACAAACTGCACTACAAATTAAAGGTTATAACAGGAGATGAAGAAGGGCATTATATAATAATTACAGGGTCTATGCATCAGGAAGAGCTAACAATTATAAATGTCTATGCGATGAATATGGGAGATCCAAATATATAAAACAATTAATCACAAACATAAGCAAGCTTATTGATAATAATATGGTAATTGCAGGGGACTTTAATACTCCAATTACAGGAATGGATAGATCTTCTAGACGCAGAATCAATAAAGAAACAAGGACCCTGAATGATACATTGGATCAGATGGACTTGATAGATATATTTAGAACTCTGCATCCCAAAGCAACAGAATATACTTTCTTCTCAAGTGCACATGGAACATTCTCCAAGATAGATCACATACTGGGTCACAAAACAGCCCTTCATAAGTATACAAGAATTGAGATCATATGATGCATACTTTCAGACGACAATGCTATGAAGCTTGAAATCAACCATGGGAAAAAGTCTGGAAAACCTCCAAAAGCATGGACTTTAAAGAACACCCTACTAAAGAATGAATGGGCAACCAGACAATTAGAGAAAAATTAAGAAATATATAGAAACAAATAAAAATGAAAATACAACAATCCAAACGCTTTGGGATGCGGTGGAGGCAGACCTGAGAGGAAAATACATTGCAATCCAGGCCTATCTCAAGAAACAAGAAAAATCCCAAATACACAATCTAACAGCACGGCTAAAGGAAATAGAAGCAGAACAGCAAAGACACCCCAAACCCAGAAGAAGAAGGGAAATAATAAAGATAAAAGCACAAGTAAACAATGTAGAATCTAAAAAAACTGTAGAGCAGATCAATGAAACCAAGAGTTGGTTTTTTGAAAAAATAAACAAAATTGATAAACCTCCAGCCATGCTTCTCAAAAGAAAAGGGAGATGACCCAAATAGATAAAATCATGAATTAAAATGGAATTATTACAACCAATCCCTCAGAAATACAAGCAATTATCAGGCAATACTATGAAAAAGTGTATGCCAACAAACTGGACAACCTGGAAGAAATAGACAAATTCCTAAACACCCACACACTTCCAAAACTCAATCAGGAGGAAATAGACAGCTTGAACAGACCCATAACCAGTGAAGAAATTGAATCAGTTATGAAAAATCTTCCAACAAATAGGAGTCCAGGACCAGATGGCTTCCCAGGGGAATTCTACCAGACATTTAAAGCAGAGATCATACCTATTCTTCTCAAGCTATTCCAAAAAATATAAAGGGAATGAAAACTTCCAGACTTGTTCTTTGAAGCCAGCATTACTTTGATTCCTAAACCAGACAGAGATCCAGTAAAAAAAAAAGAGACCTACAGGCCAATATCCCTGATGAATATGGATGCAAAAATTCTCAACAAGATACTATCAAATCGAATTCAACAACATGTAGAAAGAATTATTCACCATGATCAAGTGGGATTCATTCCTGGGCTTCAGGGCTAGTTCAACATTCGCAAATCAATCAATGTGATACCTCACATATAAAAGAAAAGAAAAGAAAAGAAAAGAAAAGAAAAGAAAAGAACCATATGATCCTGTCAATCGATGCAGAAAAAGGATTTGACAAAATTCAGTATACTTTCTTAATAAAAACCCTCGATAAAGTTGGGATAGAAGGAAAATACTTAAACATCATAAAAGCCATTTATGAAAAGCCCACAGCTAATATCATCCTCAATGGGGAAAAAACTGAGAGGTTTTTCCCTGAGATCAGGAACACGAAAGGGATGTTCACTCTCACTATTGTTGTTTACCATAGTGTTGGAAGTGCTAGTATCAGCAATCAGACAACAAAAGGAAATCAAAGACATAAAAATTGCAAAGATGAAGTTAAGCTTTCACTTTTTGCAGATGATATGGAACACCCAAGAGACTCCACCAAAAGTCTACTAGAACTGATCCATGAATTCAGCAAAGTTGCAGGATACAAAATCAATGTAAAGGAATCAGTTGCATTCTTCTACACTAATAATGAAGCAACAGAAAGACAAATAAAGACACTGATCCCATTCACAATTGCACCAAGAATGATAAAATTCCTAGGAATAAACCTAACCAAAGATGTAAAAGATCTGTATGCTGAAAACTCTAGAAAACTTATGAAGGAAATTGAAGAAGATATAAAGAAATGGAAAAACATTCCGTGCTCATGGATTGGAACAATAAATATTGTTAAAATGTCAATACTTCTGAAAGGTATCTACACATTCCATGCAATCCTAATCAAAATTGCACTAGCATTCTTCTCGGAGCTAGAACAAGCAATCGTAAAATTCATATGGAACCACCAAAGGCCCTGACTAGCCAAAGTAATTTTGAAGAAGAAGACCAAAGCAGGAGGCATCACAATCCCAGACTTTAGCCTCTACTACAAAGCTGTAATCATCCAGACAGCATGGTATTGGCACAAAAACAGACACATAGACCAATGGAATAGAATAGAAACCCGAGAACTGGACCCACAAAAGTATGGCCAACTAATCTTTGACACAGCAGGAAAGAATATCCAATGGAAAAAAGACAGTCTCTTTAACAAATGGTGCTGGGAGAACTGGACAGCAACATGCAGAAGAATGAAACTAGACCACTTTCTTACACCATTCACAAAAACAAACTCAAAATGGAAAAAGGACCCGAATGTGAGACTGGAAACCATCAAAATCCTAGAAGAGAAAGCAGGAAAAAACCTCTCTGTCCTCAGCCTCAGCAAATTATTACTTGACACATCCCCAAGGGCAAGGGAATTAAAGCAAAAATGAACTATTGGGACCTCATGCAGATAAATGCTTCTGCACAGCAAAGGAAACAATCAACAAAACTAAAAGGCAACCAGCGGAATGGGAAAAGATATTTGCAAATGACATATCGGACAAACGGCTAGTATCCAAAATCTATAAAGAGTTCACCAAACTCCACACCCGAAAAACAAATAAGCCAGTGAAGAAATGGGTAGAAAAAATGAATAGGGCAGAAAACACTTCTCTAAAGAAGACATCCAGATGGCCTACAGGCACATGAAGAGATGCTCAACGTCGTTCCTCATCAGGGAAAGACATATCAAAACCACATTCAGATATCACCTCACGCCAGTCAGAGTGGCCAAAATGAACAAATCAGGAGACTATAGATGCTGGCGAGGATGTGGAGAAATGGGAACACTCTTGCCCTGTTGATGGGAATGCAAACTGGTGCAGCCACTCTGAAAAACAGTGTGGAGGTTCCTCAAAAATTAAAAAATAGATCTACCCTATGACCCAGCAATAGCACTGCTAAGAATTTCTCCAAGGGATACAGGAGTACTGATGCATAGAGGGGCATTTGTACCCCAATGTTTATAGTAGCACTTTCTACAATAGCCAAATTATGGAAAGAGCCTAAGTGTCCATCAACTGTCGACCTGATAAAGAAATCATGGTTTATATATACAATGGTATACTACGTGGCAACGAGAAAGAAGGCAATATGGCCCTTTTTAGCAACATGGATGGAACTGGAGAGTGTTATGTTAAGTGAAATGAGTCATACAGAGAAACGCAGATACCATGTGTTTTCACTCTTATGTGGATCCTGATAAACCTAACAGAAGTTTATAGGGGAGGGTTAGAAAAAAAAAAAGATGTTAGAGAGGGAGAGAGCCAAAGTATAAGAGACTCTTAAAAACTGAGAACAAACTGAGGGTTGATGGGGTGTTGGGAGGGAGGGTGGGTGATGGGTATTGAGGAGGGCACCTTTTGGGATGAGCACTGGGTGTTGTATGGAAATCAATTTGACAATAAATTTCATATTTAAAAAATTTTGAAAATTAAAATTTTAAATTAAAAATTTTTTAAAAACTTCCAAAAAAGTGAATGCTAATAGAGAGGAGGAGAGAAAAGAGATTAAATGAAAGAATTTAGTGTATTTTTAAAAAAATATATTAGTTTAAGGCTTTTTAGAGTATGAATAAGTTCTCCCAATGCTGAGAAACTCTCGTGGACATCCTTCCCTGACAGCACAGTAGATAATAAATCTTAAAAGGGAGCTATCACAGAATTTTCAACTTATATTAGTTCTTACAGATCATCTTGTCTAACCTGTTCAGTATGTTGAGCTCTAGAGAGGGGAAATTACTTATCAAAGGTATGTAGTACTAATCCACATTTGTGCCAGTTTCTTCCTAGAACACTTTAATAAGTAATATTCATGATTACAAACCAAACCATCAATAAATTGTTAAACTATCATCCAATTTTCATCTCATGATTTTTAACTAAAATTAATGTATATAAGTTCCTAAAAGAGCAAGACTTACTCATGATGAAACCAAATTACTTTAAATTTTTAAAAATTTTAATTCCAGTACAATTAACATACAGTGTTATATTAGTTATAGATGTATAATATAATGATTCAACAATTCTATGTATTACTCAGTGCTCATCATAATAAGTGTCTTTTCTTAAGTGTTCATTTTAATTCCAGTTAGTTAAAATACAATGTTATGTTGGTTTCAGGTGCACAATATAGTAATTCAACACTTTAATACATCACCTTTGCTCATGACCACAAGTGCACTACTTATTCCCCAGCACATATATAACCCAAACCCCAATCACCATCCCTCTGGTAAATATCAGTGTGTTCTCTATAATTAAGAGTCTGTTTCTAAATGTCTATATATGTATATACATATACATACAATGGAATACAATGGAATACTACTTGGCAATGAGAAAGAATGAAATCTGGCCATTTGCAGCAAAGTGGATGGAACTGGAGGGTGTTATGCTAAGTGTAATAAGTGAAATAAGTCAGAGAAAGACAGATACCATATATTTTTACTCATATGTGGATCTTGAGAAACTTAACAGAAGAACGTGGTGGGGGGAGAAGGTGGAAAAAGTTACAAACAGAGAGGGAGGGAGGCAAACCACAAGAGACTCGTAAATACAGACAACAAACTGAGGGCTGAAGGGGGGTGGGGGAGATGGGAAAGTGGGTGATGGGCACTGAGGAGGACACTTGGGATCAGCACTGGGTGTTGTATGGAAGCCAATTTGACAATAAGTTATATTTTTAAAGAAGAGTCTGTTTCTTCATTTGTCCCTCTTTCTCATTGTTCCCTTAGCTTGTTTGTTTTGTTTCTTAAATTCCACTTGAATGAAATCATATGGTATTTGTTTTTCTCTGACTGACTTATTTTACTTAGCATTATAAGCTCTAGCTCCATCTATGTCATTGAAAATGGCAAAAGTTCATTCCTTTCTATGCCTGAATAATATCCCAATGTATAAATGTGTGTACATCTATCTATATGTATATCTATCTATATCATTTCTTCCTTATCTATTCATTAAGTAATGGACACTTGAGCTGCTTCCATATCTTGGCTATTGTAAATAAATGCTGCTAGAAACTTAGGGATGTGCATATCCTTTCAAGTTAGTGTTTCTGTACTCTTTGGGTAAATACCCAGTCACGCAATTGCTGGATTCTAGGATAGTTTTATTTTTAACTTTTTGACAAACCTCCTTATTGTTTTCCAGAGTGGGTTCACCAGTTTTCATCCCACCAACATTGAATGTGTGTTCCTTTTTCTCCACATCCTCACCAACATCTGATGCTTCTTCTGAACCTCTCCTGTCTGAACCCAAGATCTAAACAACATAGATGAGAGAATATAGAAAGTGACTTCATATTGATAATTGTAAAAAGAAATGAAGTAGTGAAGTAGTAGTAAAATGATTTTCTAAATATCCAGACCTCTAAGCTATATTAGCTAAAATGTAGCAAAATGGTATCTGTTCTTCTCTGTATGACTTATTTCACTTAGCATAACACTCTCCAGTTTCCCTCTTATGTGGATCCTGAGAAAGTTAACAGAAGACCCTGGGGGAGAAAAAGTTACAGAGAAGGAAGGAGGCAAACCATAAGAGACTCTTAAAAACTGAGAATAAACTGAGGGTTGATGGAGGGTGGGAGGGAGTGGAAAGTGGGTGATGGCATTGAGGAGGACACCAGTTGGGAAGAGCACTGGGTGTTTTATGGAAACCAATTTGACAATAAATTTAATATTAAAAAATAAAATAAAATGTAGCAAAATGATTTCAAGTCCTCCTGGGAGGATGATTGAACTTCCTTCTCCTCCTTATTTACTCCTTCAACCCATCCCCAATCTTCATTTCAAAATAATTAATAAAGGCTTATTTATTTATGTTGTATACTATCTTTGGTTTCATAGATGATAATAACAGTTTTATAAAATATGAGAGGATAATATTTTATTTTATTTTATTTTATTTTTTAATGTTTATTTATTTTCGAGACAGAGAGAGACAGAGCATGAACGGGGGAGGGTCAGAGAGAGGGAGACACAGAATCCGAAACAGGCTCCGGCTCTGAGCTGTCAGCACAGAGCCCGACGCGGGGCTCGAACTCGCGGACCGCGAGATCGTGACCTGAGCCGAAGTCGGCTGCCTAACCGACTGAGCCACCCAGGCGCCCTGAGAGGATAATATTTTAATGACAAACTCGTAAAAGGTAAAATGAAAGAATGTAAGCATACCAAATAGTTATTTGATATAGTTATCATATTCAGCTATAATTTTAACACTGAGAACCATGGTAGCTACAGCTAAAGAAGAATGAAACAGGTAGCCTAATAGAAAGACATGAACCAACTTTCTGGGAAGGGGAAAGTTTTCTCTAGAACTGAATTTTTAAAGTTATGTAAAACATTATGTAAGGGTGGTTGAATAATATAAAAGACTGTTTTTGATTGTATTTTTAAATTTTTTAAATGCTTATTTATTAGAGAGAGAGAGGAGAGACAGAGTGTGAGCAGGGGAGGGGCAGAGAGAGATAGAGAGACAGAATCCGAAGCAGGCTCCAGGCTCCAAGCTATCAGCACAGAGCCTGATGCAGGGTTCGAACTCACAGTGAGCTTAACCCACTGAGTTAAGCTCAACCACTGAGCCACCCAGGTGCCCCTCAACAGTATTTTTTTAAAAAAAATTCCTGTGATATTGGTAAGTTATGATGTGTTACCTAGAAAATGTTGACAAAGCTTCTCGAGAGAAGCCTTCCAGGCATTATGGGTTTTTCTAGATTCTATAATTTAATAGTAAAATTCCAGTACCAATTTCTGCTATTTCTAGATTTTTGGAATGTAATATATTTATTACGATGTGAGTGACCTATTATTTCTCCATCATTTGCATTAACCACCCATGATATACATAATAATGCCCATTAAATCATGTCTTCAGAAGTAAACAGTACACAGTGAAATGTGCAACAGTGCACACTGCTGTTTATTTGCCCAGTGAAATGTTCCTTGATAAGATGACCTTAGGAACAGAAAATTTCATTACCATAAGGCTTCAGGATGGGGGCATCAGGCTTATTTGTATCTCAGACACATCTTTCCAATGTTGCCTAATGAAACACTTAAAATATAGATTAAAAAAAATGGACTGTCAGAGATTGATTTTGGGGTGAAGATAGCTTTTTCCCCAAGTTATAACAGATAAAGCAACAATATATGCACCCTAAATTTTTATTGAGAAAAAGCCACGGAGTTTGGAAGAGAAAAAAAACAGGCCATTAAAAAAAGTATTTGAGGGGCTCCTGGGTGGCTCAGTCGGTTGAACAACCGACTTCGGCTCAGGTCATGATCTCAGGTCATGGGTTTGAGCCCTGCATCAGGCTCTGTGCTGACAGCTTGCTCAGATCCTGCAGCCTGCTTCAGATTCTGTGTCTCCTTCTCTCTCTCTGCCCCTCCCCCGCTCATGCTCTGTCTCTCTCTGTCTCTCAAAAATAAATAAATGTTAAAAAAAAGTATTTGCAGCAGAAAACAGATATGTCATAGATTTACTTTTAAGTGCTAAGACAGAAGAGACCCTACACATAGAAGTTGAAAGTCGATTTAATTATCAGGAAATACATTTGTTGGAAGTTCTTGCTCCAAAAGATTTGAGATTATACTTTACGCAGGTTGAATAGACTGCTTTGCTGACCTCAGTGAGCAACTAGAAATGTGCAGTGACAAAGAATTTCACAAAAAAATTGGACCACATACATAAAGTGTCATATAAGTGAAATGGTTCTTTAAAATAGCATATGCTGCATGCTTGAAAAGATTGAGAATGAAATCATAAAATAAGATATATTCAGTAATCTTTGAGTGAATTCCTTTCCTCAATTTTGGAACATTCTGATTGAAATAATTGTTTAGAAAAAAACAGTTAAAATTGTACAAACTGAATTTCAACGTGCAGACATCACTACTAAGCTCTATAGTGATGATTGATAAATATATAAAGGATGTGCAACCTGCAAATAATGGAGGAAATAGTAAGTTGAATTAGTAACGAGCCTTTATTCTTGGCAGGGGGTAATCTGCTTAAGTAACTATTCTGTTGAAGCTTTTTTATGTGGTTATTAGAAATGCTTGGTGACTTGATATTCAAATTGAAAACTACTGCAAATAGTTGAATAGGCCAAACTTTGGGCCAAAAGTCCTGGTTGGTTCAGCTAGATTATTTACTCTCACAAGGATAAAATCAAGGTGTTGCTTGGGCTTGACAATCAACTGGAGGCTCAAGGAAGAATCTGCTTCCAAGTTCATTCACATTGTTGGACAAATGTTTCTTGTAGTTGTAGGTCCGAAATTCTCTCTCTCTCTTTTTTTTTTTTTTTTTTTTTTTTTTTTACTGGCTGTTAGTGAAGAGGCTGCTCTTAGTTCCTTAAAGCCACCTGCTTTTCTTCTCACATGACCTATTCCATCTTCAAAGCCTGATATAATATATCAAATCCTTCTTCTGTTTCAAATCCCTGACTTCCACTTCTGCCACCAGCTAGAGAAAACTCTGCTTTTAAAGGGCTCACATGATTAGATTAAATACACCTAGATAGACTCTCATTGCCATATGATGACATAATCACAAGAGTGATATCACTTCATAGTCATAGAGGGGACTGAAAGAGGGGAGCATATGCAAGAGAATGATTCACAAGAGGTCATACTTAGGACTTTGCCTTTTACATCGGAAAAGTTTGTTATCTGCTAAGACTTAACATCTTCTGCTTCATTTACATTTGTAAAGTGACCCTTTTAATGAGAAAATAGCATTCAAAGCCCAAAGACATGAAGGTACAATGCTAAAATGCTGACACAAAGGTAGATAATATGAGTAAGAGGACTTCACTAAATCATCTTTTAAATTATGCCACATAGTTTGCTAAAAAGGTTTGTTGCAACTGAGGAATATAAGTATTTAATCCATTTTCATTCATATTTACTAAGTTTTAATGAAATCAATACAAGTTTATTGCCATTTCTAGTTATATAAAAAATTTATTTGTGTATGTTAATTGTCTTTATTTTCAGTACATTTAAAAGAGTAATTATAGTTTCAGTTCAGCCTACAGCAGCAGAAATATTGTGTATTTGCAATGAAAAAAAAAAGCCAATAATCCTACTAGAACATTAGCATGTAAACAGAACCAAAACAGTAATAAGAACAATTACAAGTTCCATGAGATAGTGTTTTACTTATTTTGAATGTTGTAACTTAAGAAAGGCACATTAGATTTCAGTTTGACTGTCTTATGGTGGAAATTAACAGCCCCAGCTAAGGTTTGGGAAGGCTAGTCCCTACATGAAGGTAGAGGGGGTACTAGATAGTTTCTGAGCAATGTAGGATACAGTTGGAACCAAATTTACATAGGAAGAATAATATTAGTCAGGAGATGGTAGAAGTTATGAATAAGTTTTCTGAATTGACCATCTGTCAAAAGGCACACAATTCTGGACTGAGTTTGTAAGCATATAAATTCAGGATGAGTAATTTAAGAGTAAAAGAAAGGCAGTTGATTGTGTTGCTAATTCAAACATCTTCTGGGACTATCAATGTGCAATAAATAAGTGAAGAGATTGCATGTATGAATAAAAATAATAGGATATAGGAATGAAAGTAGAGTACTTTCTCCACCTAAATGTGTTTAATTAACACACACACACACACACACACACACACACACACACAATCTCACTTACTAATGTATATCTGTGGCTGAATGTGGCCTTATGTTTATGATCCTTGAGTATAGGCCTGTGTGTTGAAAAAAAATGTTTTAAAGGTTAAAAAATGTTTTTATGCTTGAGTAGATGCAATTTAAATAAGGGATAGTCTAAGATTATAGATAAAAAATGAGTTGGCAGTGGTGTGATGGTGATGACGATGAGGAGGAGGAGGAGGAGGAGCAGGAGGAAGAAGCGGGGGGAAGAGAATGAGTTGTGAATTTCTCTGCTGATTTTGCTCCTGGGTGGTAAACTTTTGAGTCTAAAGATTTGAAGTTCTGAGTATACTGCTCTTCATTCATAGTAGATTCTCTTTTGTCTAGTAATTACAATTTCTCGAAAAGAAAGCAAAAACAGCTATTAATATAAGCAAATAACAAGTCTATCTCTACTTGGCAGATGATGAAATGGACTCAGATAGGTTAGGTGAGTTGTCCAAGCTTAAAGGGACAAAGTTTGTGAGCTCCTTTTCATACAGAATAGTCATAGCATCTTATCAAAAGAGAATTTACTAGTGAGGGTTGATGGGGGGTGGGGGGAAGGGGAAAGTGGGTTATGGGCATTGAGGAGGGCACCTGTTGGGATGAGCACTGGGTGTTGTATGGAAACCAATTTGACAATACATTTCATATTAAAAAATAAAAGAATTTACTAAAAGAGATATTCACCTGGGGTGCCAAGGAGTAAAGTCTTGCCACAGTTGTTTGTAAAATATCAGTCTATATCAGGGCTGCTTTGTGCTTTTCATTATCATGATCTTAGTGTGCTGTGACCTATAATTCTGATATAGAGTTAGTAACTTCTGGGTATAAAAAAGATGAGGATAAAGTGGAATGATTTTGGGAAAATTAAGATAAGAACTTCTGGGAACTTTCAGTCACTTTGGTTGTTGATGATACTCTTTATTTATGATGGCAGATTTCACTCCTCAAAAATATGTGATAAGCCATGTGGTTGATGTACACATGGAAGGTATTGAGTGCCACGCAGAGCTCTGAACTTGTTCTTTGCTGATCTACCAAGGTGTTAAATTATGCTGACCATATATACAATGTAATGGAGTAATTATGAGAACATCGCTTCACTCAACTTTAAGATTTTACAACTATGAAATGGGGGGCCTGACTCTACCACTTGAAGTATCAGGAGAGGCAAGTATAGAATAAATATGTCTTGGGAACTAGTAGGCACAGTTTTATCCATCTCCCACCACTTCCTCCTTGCTTCTCCCTTCTTTGTTTTAAGATGATAGATTTCAAGTGTCCCATAATGTCCTTTATTGGTAGATTATTCAAATACATCAAAAATTTTGGTCATTTTCCAAGTTTGACATTAAAAATTGAGGTATGCCCTTGGGCATATGTATCTTCTTTCTTGCAGTTATATAATGGTTAATAAATTGCATATAATTGATGAATTATAACTGATATAATAAATCAGTCTAAAAATTATAACAAAACAGAATAATGATTGGCTTAAAAAAGATACTGTGAAGGAAATTGTGTAATGTAAAATTAACAAGTATGAGCAGAGGAACACCAGGTAAAAGAAGGAAGGTAGAGTGTGAGCAATTCCCTTAAAGGGGAAGAGTGAGGGAATGAAAGAGAGATTTTAGCTGTTTTATATGCCATTAAGTAGCTGATGCTGTTGGCCCATATGTGGCTTATCTGACTGGAATAATAAATGCATACTCAAAGGGAGGAATTTTATGTATGCAAAAATATGAAGTTACAAGATGGATAGATGGATATATCACAGGGTGATTGTTTACATTATAAAATAATTATTTGTTTTGCATGAAGATTCACTGCAGGGTTTCTTTAGTTATAGAGTTCCCTAAGTACATTTGCATATCTGCTTACAGATTATTAACTACACAAAGCAGCTGGAAAAAGGGGCAGAGAAACAGAAAACTAAGGATTTAGGGATGTTTGCCTCTGAAAATCCATACACTGTAGAGACAAGGGTTTCTCAAAAATGTGAAGCAAGTAATATTTGTTATGCCTGACATATACTGGGTATTCAGATCTTCAATAAATCAATGTATATTTGATGAACAATGGCTAAATTAAATGGATACATTTATAAACATACCTATTTACTTTCAGAAAACAGTTTGACTTGACCTACCAAAAATGTCGAAAGGAAGACTGGTAACAAAGTGCAATAGGCAGAATAATGGTTTTCCAAAAATGTTCTTGTCATTTTTTGAATATGTAATTTACATGACAAAATAATTAAGGTTGCAGATGGAATTTAGGTCACTAACTATTTGACCTTAAAATAGATTATCTTGTATTATCCGATTGAGCTTACTATAATCACAAGTGTCCTCAATAGTGAAAAGAGAGGAAAAATAGTCTTTAAACTCTAGGAAGAACCAACTCTTGATGACTTTGTTATTAGCTCAGTGAGACCCATTTTGGGTGTCTGACCTCCAGAACTGTAAAATAATAAATCCGTATTTTTAAGCCACTTAATTTCTGGTAATTTGTTATAGCAACAGTAGGAAAGTTATAGACATAGAAACAGAGAAGCCAGTCTGAAAAACTTTGTTTCCTGACTTTTTCAAGATGCATTTATTGTATTTAATGAGAAATACCTATACAAAGGTACCTTTGGTGAGGAACTTCATGGTGAATTTTCTTTCTTTCTTTCTTTCTTTCTTTCTTTCTTTCTTTTTCTCTCTCTGAAAATAGATATAATAGAATCACTAATATTAACATTGCAAAACGCATATTTTGTTGATTGGTACTGGAATACCCTCAAACCTTACTTTAGTAGCCACAACCTTTCTGATTAGATCCAGAGGTCATTCACTCACTTACTCATTCACCAATAAATGCCACCTCCTAAGTGATCACAATACACCAATGAACAAGAGAAATGTTTGCTTTCATGGAGCTTACATCCTACTAGAGATACAATAAATTAACAAGTGAATACAAAACACAATATGAGGTGCTATGATACATGCTATGAAAAAATATATAAAGAAATGTAAGAAGATAGTGAATAGAGTAGAAGATACACTTTATTTCATTTTATTTTATTATGTTTTTATTTAAATTCCAGTTAGTTAACACACAGTGTAATATTATTTTCATGTGTACAACATAGTCATTCCACACTTCCACAAAACATCCAGTGCTTTCACAAGTGCACTCCTTAATCCCCATCATCTATTTAACCTATCCCCATACTCACCTCTTAAATAATATGTTCAGTGAAAAACTCCCTGAGGAGGTAACATTGACCTGAATGAAGTGAAACAGATCAATACAGTAATGACATTATTTTGTGATGTACACTGGGTTCTTGGGAAGAGATGATATGATGTCCCAAATACAGATTAAAAGAATCAATATTTTACACAGGTGATCTTTGTTTCTTTGTTTCATAAGAACAACTCATTACCAACTCATACCTACTCATACCAACTTATTTTCTAGTCATGTTAGTTCACCCTTCTTCCACTGACATAAAATGCCACTTCTCCCATGAGAACAATGGAAATTTTATCAGAAGAAAAGAGGCAATTGACCATGAGGATGCCACCTTTGCCCCTTTGGGAATATGATTGTTGTAAGATGTCCTATTTGCTGATATTATATGTCATTCGTATGCCAGCCATTTAAAAGCCCCCATCTGAAACAAGCTCCCAAACTTAGGAGCTGCAGAGTACTGGTGTCTTCTGGAATCTCTAACATCATGCTACAGCAAGACTGCACAAACTCTAAAAATTTCCTCTAGAACTAACAATACTATAATCACAAAATGGACTACAAAAATTCTTCTAAAATGAAAAGAATAAAGAATTTCTGAATAAAAATAAACCACAATAAAAGAACTCTACAAACTAAAAAAAAAAAAAAAGAAGAAGAAGAAGAAGAAGTGGGGGAAGAAAAAGGCAGGTAAAGGAGTGCTTTAAATTTTGCCAGTCACTTTTCATCATGGAATAAGGACCAATGGATTTAATACCCCAAATTTAGCCTAGGACATAATAATAACTTAACATCTAATCATACATTTCCCCCTCACCATTTTATTCTTCTGGATCTTCTACCTTGAATCCCATTTTCATTGTATTGTTTTGCTTTCTTTTTTATCTAGCTTTAGCTGAATTTTAATATATACTGAAGACATATATTTATATAATATACAGAAATATAAACTATATAAATATATAGATAATTGTATTTGAGATAAAATTCACATTTTTTAGTATTTTAGAGTGTACAATTCAATGAATTTTATTATATCCACAAAGTTGGGCAAACAATATCACAGAACATTTTTTTTTACAGCAGTAAGAGAGTCTATATCCATTAAGCTGTCACTGTGTATTCTCCCCTCTCCCTAGGACCTCAAAACCACTAATCATCTTTCTGTATCTATGCATCTGCTTATTCTGGGTATTTCATACAAATGGAAGAATATAATATGCAACCTTTAGTATGTTGCTTCTTTAATTTAGTCTAATGTTTCCAAGGTTCATGTATGTTGTAACATGGATCAATATTTTATTACATTTTGTGGATGAATAATATTCTATTGTATGGATATATCTCATTTATTTACCTATCATTCTGTGGCTTATATTTTCATATTTTTGATGTTACTTGAGGCACAAAAGTTTTTAACTTTGATGAGTCCATGTTTTTTTTCCATTTTGCTTTTGTCACCTTTTTTTTTTTTTTGAGAGAGAGAGAGAGAACACAAGCAGGGCAGGGGCAGAGGGAGAAAGTGAATATTAAGCAGGCTCCACATCCAGCGCAGAATCTGACATGGGGCATGATCTCATAGTCGTGAGATCATGATCTAAGTTGAAATTAAGTCATACGCTTAACTCACTGAGGCACCCAGGTACCCCTGCTTTCTCACTTTTGATTTTGGTGTTATATTTAAGAGGGGCATGAAGATTTACTCATATGATTTATTCTAATAGTTTTATAGTTGTAGCTCTTAAAAACATTAAGTATATGATCCATTTTGAGTTTATATAGTAGGGACATAACTGTTTATATAGTAGGGACATAACTTCATTCTTTTTTATGGAGACACACAATTTTCCCAACAACACTTTTTGAAAAGACATTTTTTTCTATTCAATTGTCTTTGTATCCTTGTCAAAAATTATTTGACTATAAGTGGGAAGTCTTATTTGTGAAGTCTCAATTATATCCTCTACAAATTTTAGGATCAGCTTGTCAGTTTCTGTTAAAAAATGCAGTTGGGATTTTGATAAGGATTGTATTAAAATTATAGACAAGGGGCACTTGGGTGGCTCAGTCGGTTGGGCGTCCAACTTCAGCTCAGATCATGATCTCGCAGTCTGTGAGTTTGAGTCCCACGGTGGTCTCTGTGCTGACAGCTCAACCTGTTTCAGATTCTGTGTCTCCCTCTCTGCCTTTCTCCCACTCACGCTCTGTCTCTATCTCAAACAAATAAACTATAAAAATTTTTTTAAAAAGTAAATAAAATAAAATTATAGACCAGTTTGGGAAGTATTGCCATCTTAATGATATTAATTCTTCTAATCCGTAAACACCAAATACCTTTCTATTTATTTAGGATTTCTTTAAAAATTTTTCAACAGTATGTTGTACTTTTGAGTGCACATATCTTTTTTAAGTTTTTATTCATTTATTTGAGAGAGATAGAATGTGAGCAAGGAAGAGGCAGAGAGAGAGAATCCCAAGCAGGCTCGATGCTGTCAGCACAGAGCCTGATGAGGGGCTCAAACTCAGGAATTGTGAGATTAAGACCTGAACCGAAACCAAGAGTCTGACGCTTAACCTACTGAGCCACCTAGGAGCCCCCAGAGTACGACTTTAACTTCCTTTTTAAAAATTCATGTATAAGTATTTTATCTTTTTTCATGCTATTGTGAATGGATTTTTCTTAATTTTATGATTTGATTATTCATTGTTAGTGTATAGATAATACAATTGATTTTATATTGATTTTTACTTGCAATCTTGCTGAACTCCTTTTAGTTCTTTTTCCTGTTTCTTTTTTTTTCTTTATTCTTTTTAATTTAAATTCAAGTTAATTAATATATAATGTAGCCTTGGCTTTAGGAGTAGAACCCAGCAATTCATCTTTTACATATGATACCCAGTGCTCATCCCAGAAAGTGCCCTCCTTAATGCCCATCACACATTTATCCCATCCCTCATCCAACTCCCCTACAGCAATCCTGTTAGTTCTCTGTAAGAGTCTTTTATGGCGTGCCTCCCTCTCTGTTTTTATCTTATTTTTTCCTTTCCTTCCCCTATGTTCATCTGTTGAGTTTCTCAAATTACACATATGAATGAAATCATATGATACCTGTCTTTCTCTGACTGATTTATTTCACTTAGCATAATACCCTCTAGTCTAATCCAGGTTGTTGCAAGTGGCAAGATTTCATTCTTTTTCATCTCTGAGTAGTATTCCATTATGTGTGTGTGTATGTATACATATACATACGTATTACATCTTTATCCACTCATCAGTCTATGGTCATTTTAGTTCTAATAAACTTCTTTAGGATTTTCTCTATGAAATATTATAAAGTATGTAAATAAAACTAATTTACTTCCTCCTTTTCAGTCTGCATTATTTTTATTTTTTATTTTTTTTTTAGTTTTTAAGAACTTTTTATTTTGAAATATGTGTAGGACCTCTACTGCATCCTTGACTTCCCATTGTTGACATCTTTCATGTATCTTGATACTATATCAATGCCATAAAACTGATGTTGATCTAATCCACACAGATTATTCAGATTTTATCAGTATGCATGCATCATTTGTGTGTATTACTCATAAATTTTTAATTCTAGTCTTTGAAACCTATTGTTATGTAATATTGCATATTTTTATATTGATATCTGATTTCTTGTTTGTAAACTGTGCAATCTAAGCAATGTGAGTATGCCTGGGAGAGGGCCAAGATTATAAAAAAGTTTTTGGTAAACAAACTTTCTAATTGATGTCATTGTGTTAATCCATTTGCAGAACCCAATAACCGAAGTAGATGTTGTTTGGAGGATTGTTTTTTATTGTTTTGTATGTAGATTTTGTCAGACACATATTTATTTACTCTTCATAAACATCTCCACATAGTGGTTTTTCTCCTCTGCTCAACCCATATTTCAGGCAAAATATAGTAAATTTCATTGAATTAAATATTTATGGATTATACCCTTGGTTGATTGGAGCCTCAAAATTGTTATGAAATCATAATCTACATTTAATGTTGGATTTTCCAGATGGAAAACAATCAAATTTGGTTATTTGAAAAGCTGCATACATAAGTGATCTTGTAAACTAATAGGAGTTCTTAGCCATTGATCTTGAAATTTATTTTCACAATCTTTGGCAAAAAGAGTGAACAGTGTCATCTTAACTGAGTTTAATGCCTGAGGACAACCTAAATTCATGCTCTGAATTATTTCTTATTTTAATTGTTTGTAAGATATCCATACATCCTAAAAACAATATTTGTAACTTATTTTTAAAGTATTTTAGTTAAATTTATATCCTATCTGGACATTATCAACAATTGATTCAGAAGACTTGAGCAAAAACAAACAATTATAGATTACTGTGGTTACAATTGGGAGATCATGTTCATCAGGAAGGACACTGCCCTGGTGATTTTCTATAGGATGAATGGAATAGTTTATAATGGCTTATAGCATCATTTCAACCAAGGAAAGAGGGCTAAAAATAACATGGAGTTCATTGAATCAAGTTTTACCTCAAGTGAAATTCTCAGCCTAATTTCACATCTTGTCTTTACAAATGTTGATTATATAGTATTGCTACTTTTAAATTTGTGTAATTTTTTCTAGAATATTTCCCTTCTCTCTGCCTTCAATAATCAAGTTTTTCATTTTTATACTTTCCTCTCATTTTTATGATCCTATCAACTTTTTTTGCTGCCAATTTTATCTACAAAAAAGGGGGATATTAATTTTTAGCTACTCCATAGTCCACTTTTATCTTTTGTTTTTTTTTACAATTTTATTTATTTATTTTTGTTTATTTTATTTTATTTTTATTATTTTATTTATTAATATGTAATTTATTGTCAAATTGGTTTCCATACAACACCCAGTGCTCATCCCAACAGGTGCCCTCCACAATACCCATCACCGAACCTCCCCTCCCTCCCACATCCCATCAACTCTCAGATTGTTCTCAGTATCCAAGGGTCACTTATGATTTGGCTCACTCCTCTAACTTTTTTTTCTCCTTCCCCTCCTCTATGGTTTTCTGTAAAGTTTCTCAGGATCCACATAGGAGTGAAAATATATGGTATCTGTCTTTCTCTCTATGACTTATTTCACTTAGCATAACACTCTTGAGGTCCATCCACGTTGCTACAAAAGGACATATTTCATTCTTTCTCACTTTCAAGTAGTATTCCATTGTGTATATAAACCACAATTTCTTTATCCATTCATCAGTTGATGGACATTTAGGCTCTTTCCATAATTTGGCTATTGTTGAAAGTGCTGCTATCAACGTTGGGGTACAAGTGCCCCTATGCTTCAGCACTCCTGTATCCCTTGGATAAATTCTTAGCAGTGCTATTGCTGGGTCATAGGGTAGATCTATTTTTAATTTTTTGAGGAACTCCACACTGTTTTCCAGAGCGGCTGCTCCAGTTTGCATTCCCACCAACAATGCAGGAAGGCTCCCGTTTCTCCACATCCTCGCCAGCATCTATAGTCTCCTGATTTGTTCATTTTAGCCACTCTGACTGGCGTGAGGTGGTATCACAGTGTGGTTTTGATTTGTATTTCCCTGATGAGGAGTGATGTTGAGCATCTTTTCATGTGCCTGTTGGCCAACTGGATGTCTTCTGAATAGAAGTGTCTATTCATATTTCTTGCCTATTTATTCACTGAATTATTTGTTTTTTGGGTGTGGAGTTTGGTGAGCTCTTTATAGATTTTGGATACTAGCCCTTTGTCTGATATGTCATTTGCAAAAATCTTTTCCTATTACGTTGGTTGCCTTTTAGTTTTATTGACTGTTTCCTTTTGCAGTGCAGAAGCTTTTTATTTTCATGAGGTCCCAACAGTTCATTTTTTCTTTAAATTCCCTTGCCTTTGGAGATGTAAGAAATTGCTGCAGCTGAGGTCAGAGAGGTTTTTTCCTGCTTTCTCTTCTAGGGTTTTGATGGTTTCCTGTCTCACATTCAGGTCTTTCATCCATTTTGAGTTTATTTTTGTGTATGGTGTAAGAAAGTGGTCCAGTTTCATTCTTCTGCATGTTGCTGTCCAGTTCTCCCAGCACCATTTGTTAAAGAGACTGTCTTTTTTCCATTGGATATTCTTTCCTGCTTTGTCAAAGATTAGTTTGTATACTTTTGTGGGTCTAATTCTGGAGTCTCTATTCTATTCCATTGGTCTATGTGTCTGTTTTGGGGCCAATGCCATGCTGTCTTGATGATTACAGCTTTGTAGTAGAGGCTAAAGTCTGGGATTGTGATGCCTCCCGCTTTGGTCTTCTTCAATATTACTTTGGCTATTCAGGGTCTTTTGTAGTTCCATACAAATTTTAGGATTGCTTGTTCTAGCTTCGAGAAGAATGCTAGTGCAATTTTGATTGGGATTGCATTGAATGTGTAGATAGCTTTGGGTAGTATTGACATTTTGACAATATTTATTCTTCCAATCCATGAGCATGGAATGTTTTTCCATTTCTTTATATCTTCTTCAATTTCCTTCATAAGCTTTCTATAGCTTTCAACATACAGATCTTGTACATCTTTGGTTAGGTTTATTTCTAGGAATTTTATGATTCTTGGTGCAATTGGGAATGGGATCAGTTTATTTGTCTTTCTGTTGCTTCATTATTAGTGGATAAGATGCAACTGATTTCTGTACATTGATTTTGTAACCTGAGACTTTACTTAATTCATGGATCAGTTCTAGTAGACTTGTGGTGGAGTCTAACGGGTTTTCCATGTATAACAACATGCCATCTGCAAAAAGTGAAAGCTTAACTTCATCTTTGCCAATTTTGATGCCTTTGATTTCCTTTTGTTGTCTGATTGCTGATGCTAGCACTTCCAACACTATGTTAAACAACAGCGGTGAGAGTGGGCATCCCTGTCGTGTTCCTGATCTCAGGGGGGAAAGCTCTCAGTTTTCACCCATTGAGGATGATATTAGCTGTACGCTTTTCATAAATGGCTTTTATGATGTTTAAGTATGTTCCTTCTATCCCGACTTTTTTGAGGGTTTTTATTAAGAAAGGATTCTAAATTTTGTCAAATGCTTGTTCTGCATCGATTGACAGGATCATATGGTTCTTTTATTTTCTTGTATTAATGTGATGTATCACATTGATTGATTTGCGAATGTTGAACCAGCCCTGCAGCCCAGGAATGAATCCCTCTTGATCATGGTGAATAACATTTTTCTATGCTGTTAAATTCAATTTGATGGTATCTTATTGAGTATTTCTGCATCCATATTCATCAGGGATATTATCCTGTAGTTCTCTATTTTACTGGGTTTTCTGTCTGGTTTAGGAATCAAAGTAATGCTGCCTTCATATAGTGAGTTTGGAATTTTTCCTTCCCCTTCCATTTTTTGGATCAGCTGGAAAAGGATAGGTATGATCTCTGCTTTAAATGTCTGGTAGAATTCCCCTGGGAAGCCATCTGGTCCTGGACTCTTATTTGTTGGGAGATTTTTTGATAACTGATTCAAATTCTTTGATGGTTTTGGGTATGTTCAAGGTTTCTATTTCTCTCTGTTTGTGTTTTGGAAGTGTGTGGGTGCTTAGGAATTTGTCCATTTCTTCCAGGTTGCCCAGATTGATGGCATACACTTTTTCATAGTATTCCATGATAATTGCTTGTATCTCTGAGGGATTGGTTGTAATTATTCCATATTTTTTGTGATTTTATCTTTGTGTGTCATCTCCCTTTTCTTTTTGAGAAGCTGGCTAGAGGTTTATCAATTTTGTTTATTTTTTCAAAGAAACAACTCTTGGTTTCATTGATCTGCTCTACAGTTTTTTTAGATTCTATATTGTTTATTTCTCCTCTGATCTTTATTATTTCTCTTCTTCTGCTGTATTTGGGGTGTCTTTGGTGTTTTGCTCCTATTTCCTTTAAGTGTGCTGTTAGATTTTGTATTTGGGATTTTTCTTGTTTCTTGTGATAGGCCTTGAATGCAATGTATTTTCCTCTCAGGACTGCTTTCGCTGCATCCCAAAGCATTTGGATTGTTGTATTTTCATTTTCATTTGTTTCCATGTATCTTTTAATTTCTTCTCTAATTGCCTGGTTAATCCATTCATTCTTTAGTGGGGGTATTCTTTAACTTCCATGCTTTTGGAGGTTTTCCAGATGTTTTCCTGTGGTTGATTTCAAGTTTCATGGCATTGTGGTCTGAAAGTGTGCATGGTATGATCTCAATTCTTTTATACTTATGAAGGACTGTTTTGTGACCTAGTATGTGACCTATCTTGGAGAATGTTCCATGTGCACTCAAGAAGAAAGTATATTCTGTTGCTTTGGGATGCAGAGTTCTAAATAGATCTGTCAAGTCCATCTGATCCAAAGTATCATTCAGGGCCCTTGTTTCTTTACTGATCCTGTGTCTAGATGATCTATCCATTGTTATAAGTGGAGTATTAAAGTCCCCTGCAATTAACCACATTTTTATCAATAAGGTTGTTTATGTTTGTGATTAATTGTTTTATATATTTGGGGGCCTTCATATTTGGTGCATAGACATTTTAAATTGTTAGCTCTTCCTGGTGAATAGACCCTGTAATTATTATATAATGCCCTTTATCTCTTGTTACAGCCTTTAATTTAATGTCTAGTTTGTCTGATATAAATATGGCTATTCCAGCTTTCTTTTGACTTCCAGTAGCATGATAGATAGTTTTCCATCCCCACACTTTAAAATGAAGGTGTTCTCAGATCTAAAATAAGTCTCCTGTAGACAGAAAATAGATGGGCCTTGTTTTTTTTTAATCCATTCCGATACCCCATGTCTTTTGGTTGGAGCATTTAGTCCATTTACATTCAGTGATATTATTGAAAGATATGGGTTTAGAGTCATTGTAATGTCTGTAGGTTTCACGCTTGTAGTGATGTCTCTGGTACTTTGTGGTCTTTGCAACATTTTACTCACAGAATCCCCTTTAGGATCCCTTGTAGGGCTGGTTTAGTGGTGATGAATTCCTTCAGTTTTTGTTTGTTTGGGAAAACCTTTTTCTCTCCTTCTATTCTGAATGACAGACTTGCTAGATAAAGGATTCTCGGTTGTATATTTTTTCTGTTCACCACATTGATGATTTCCTGCCATTCCTTTCTGGCCTGCCAAGTTTCAGTACATAGGTCTGCCACTAGTCTTATGGGTCTCCCTTTGTAAATTAGAGCATTTTTATCCCTAGCTACTTTCAGAATTTTCTCTTTATTCTTGTATTTTGCCAGTTTCACTATTATTGTGCAACAGATCGATTCAATTTACGTCTGAAGGGAGTTTTCTGTGCCTCTTGGATTTCAATGCCTTTTTCCTTACCCAGATCAGGGAAGTTCTCAGCTATAATTTTTTGAAATACACCTTCTGCCCCTTTCTCTCTCTCTTCCTCTTCTGGAAGTCCTATGATGTGAATATTGTTCTGTTTGATTACATCCTTTCGTTCTCTAATTCTCCCCTCATAATCCTGGATTTTTTTATCTTTTTTTTTCTCAGCTTCCTCTTTTTCCATAATTTTATCTTCTAATTCACCTTTTCTCTCCTCTGCCTCTTCAATCCGTGCTATGACTGCCTCCATTTTTTTTGCAGCTCATTTATAGCATTTTTTAGCTCTCCCTGACTGTTTCTTACTCCCTTGATCTCTGTAGCAATAGATTCTCTCCTGTCCTCTATGCTTTTTTCATGCCCAGTGATTAATTTTATGTCTATTCTTCTAAATTCTTGTTCCATTATATTGATCAATTAAAATAAAAATCAATAAAAATCGTTTTTGATCAATTCCTTAGCTGTCGCTACTTCCTGGAGTTTATTTTGAGGAGAATTCTTCCATTTCATCATTTTGGGTAGTCCCTGTGGTGGCTCCAAACTGCAGGCACTTCCCTTGTGCTGTCTGGAGTAACTTGTGTTGGTGGGTGGGGCTGCAGTCAGACTAGATGTCTCTCCCCAGCCCACCACTGGGGCCACAAGCAGACTGGTGTGTACCTTATCTTCCCCTCTCCCAGGGCAGGACTCACTGTGGAGTGGTGTGGCCCCTGCCTGTGCTATTTGCACACTGCCAGGCTTGTGGTGTTGCTTTGATGGGATCTGGCATATTAGCCAGTGTGCATCCGCAAGTTGCACAGAGGCAAGAGGAGCAGGCTTAGCTCGATTTCCCATTGGAGGTCCCTTGTGGGAGGGGCTCTGTTGCACCAGGAGGGATGGATCCAAAGAAGAACAGCGTTGGGTGTTTGCGCATTGCAAGCAAGTTAGGTGACAGTAACTGGTTCCCTTTGGGATTTCATCTGGGGGATCGGATATGGTGCTTGCCAGCACCTTTGTTCCCCACCAAGCTGAGCTCTGTCTTCAGGGGCTCAACAACTCTTCCTCTTGGTGTCCTCTTGGCCTCCCTGCTTTCCTAGAGCAGAGCTGTTGACTTTTAACATCCCAGGTGTTAAGTCCTGCTGGCTGTCAGAACTCATGGAATCTGGCCCCTCCACTTTTGCAAGCCAGACTCAGGGGCTCTGCCTTACTAGGAAGGCTGCCCCTCCCCTTCCCCGGCTGCCTCCAGACAGTTTGTGTAGTGCTCACTGCCTCTCTACCTTTCCTACCCTCTTCTGTGGGCCTCTTGTCTTCGCTTGGCTCTGGAGAGCCTATTCTCTATTCTTCTGGTGTTTTTCTGGGTTATTTAGGCAGATCTGGGTGGAATCTAAGCAATCAGCAAGACGAGTTGAGCCCAGTGTCCTCCTACGCCACCATCTTCTGTTTTTTTACCCCGCATGATTTTTATTTCTGATGAACGATGTATATTTTTTTTTAATCCTGCACACCCTGGTCCTTTTATGTTTAACAATTTTTCCATTAGCTTAACATTTTTTGCTCCCCTCACATTTTCCTATAAACAGCGAGAGGAAGCCAGTAGTCCTTTGTAATTCTGCCTGAAAATCTTCTTAGACATATTCATTTCATTAGATGATTTTTTTTTCTTTTCCATATTACTGTAGACAACATTGTTGTGAAAACTTTCCCCTTTTCTCTGGCTTTGAATTATATTTCCTGTTTTTTCTTTAATTATTTACCTTTAGCCTTCTAGAGAGCCAAAAGATTTCTACTAATAGCCTTTTCAGGGCCATTTTCAATTTTTGCCTGTTTCCTTGTCCTAAAGCCACTGCTAGATTTTTAGAATTTGTTATGACAGCAGTCCACTCACAGTACCAAAATATATTTTTAGTATCTCATGTTGTATAACAAATTACATAAAAATTAATGACTTAAGATAAATGATTTGTCATATCTCATTGCTTATGTGGATAGACATTAAAGTAAGGCACACATTGAACAGTTTGTCTCTGTTCCATAATTTCTTTTTTTATTTTAGGTGTGGTGAGGGACAGAGGAGAGAAAGAGAGCATCTCAAACAGATTCCACACTGATGCAGAGCTTGATCCCACAACCCAGCAATCATGACCTGAGCCAAAATCAAGAGGTAAATGCTCAACCAACTGAGCCAACCAGGCATCCCTCTGCTTCATAATTTCTGAGACTTCATTTCAAAGACTCAAAGTATAGGGACTAATATCAGCTGGAGATTTATGTGTGTGTGTGTGTGTGTGTGTGTGTGTATGTATGTACATATATATACATTTGATGCAAGATGTTAGCTGGGAGCTACAGTTACTCTCCATGTGGATTTCTTCATGTGGTCTTTCCAGTGGGCTAGTGTGGGCTTCCACATAGCATGGGAGCTATTTCCAAGCATTAACATCATATGAAAAAGATTAGCAGGCAGAAGTTATGTCTGTTTTATAATTTGGTGTTGGAAATCACATAAATCTTTTTCTCCGTGCTCTTTCAGACAAATTATAATCTCTAATCCAGATTAAAATGTAGGAAAGTTAGATTCTGTCTCCAAATGGGATACAAGTTGGTCACATTGTAAGAATAGCCTGGCATGTGAGATAGCAGATATATATGTTGGTCTTGCTATCTTTGGAAAATATAATCTGACTTTATAAGGACTCTATCTTCTCTTTTGTAACCTTGATCATGAAATTTTTCTTATTCTCTGTTTCCCTCACATCACAATTTTTGGTACAGTGTAAGTCCTTTATAAATAACTAAATGACTGCTTGAGATATATGATTAAATAAAACATCAGTTTAGAATTAGTGGTTGAAAAGTACCCTTTAAAAATAGCTTTGAACAATATTGTGTAAATATATTTTGTCAAATAGACATATTTTAACTTATTTATTATTACTTGGCTTCCATTTAATTTTCCTGAAAAATAATTTTTACTGGAAAGACATCAACTATCTTGAGAGATGCTAAAAGAAAAAAATCATATCATATTTATATTTTATTCCTGGCATCTTGTAATTGTTTCCCTCCTGTTTATTATAGCCCCAAGCAAGAAACACATATCTTACCGTCTGGAGTCTTAATGCTCCATGTTTGAGAGGACCTATTGTCTCAGCTAGGTCCCAGGTATCCTGTCAAGAATCTGTTCTACATTGGTTAATCTTGGATAAAAATTGACAACAAATATAGCAGAGTAACTGTGTTTTTTTTTCTGTTTTATGAAACCATACACTCTCACAAGCAACCTATCTACAATTAGGATTTTGCTTTTTATGCTTCCAATATATATAGTGTTCTTCAGAACTAACTTATTCCCGTCACTTAAGTTGTAAGTAGAGCAAAAGAACTCTGGAAGGCAAAAGAAGTTGTAAAGAAGATGCAGAGGTTTCATTCAAAACCAACTGTAGGCTTGTGTTTAGTGATAATTGTGGAGGAATCATAATACTTTATAATAAAATAAGGGAGATAGGGTACCAATTAAAAAAAGATAAACACTATTCCATGAAACAGTAACATACTTCACTTCCAAAAAAATCTACTACTCCTGAAAAAGTTTTACAATTGTATTGCCAAAAGGTAAGATATATAATCTTATAGTCTCTGATGACTCTTTAATTGGAACCATCTTAGGTGGTTCCTAATGCTTATATACTCCTGGTTTTCATTTTTTAATTAAAAAAATACTGTACATTCTAAATTTCTAGTTAAGTTGTTTTTTATTTAATGGCAAGATCATTTATATTATCAAGTAGTTCCTGTCCAACATAAAAGCAAAAAGTCATCTGTTTCCTTCACCAAATCTTTTCTTTCCTCTGAGGCAGTTAGAAAAGCAAGCTGGGCACTGCAACAATCATCAAAACACTCAACACCAACCGATATACAACAGTATCTGTTACACAAACAGCAATATCTGTTACACACACACACACACACACACACATTTGCCTCTATTATTGTAAATCATTTCATACTTTTTAAATTTTTCATCTTTTGTACAAGTTCTTCACTTGCAAAATAGGCTTAATAATATAACAACAATTTATACTTTAAACATCATTTTGTTGCATGTATATGCTGGTTTAATTGTCTTCATTTCCCCTCTTACATGCACCATGCACACACACACACACACACCTCTACCACAAGTTAGAAGGCATGAAGAAACAGTGTTTGTATTCCTCATTGTTTTCAAATGCTTAGAACAGTTCCTGGCATATAGTAAGTACCTTTTAAGATTATTATTCAGGTTATGTATGCTGAGTTTAATTGGAAGATACAATTATATAAAGATTTGGGAACCTTTCAGAAAGATTTGGTAATTGTATTGTTCATTCACTATTTCTAAATGTACATGTGGAACATATGACCATGATTTGTAGTATGACATCCACATGTTCTAACTTTGGTATATTTTCAGTGTTATAACTACACAGAAAATGGCATCATAAACCTGGCCAGGAGTTTAAAATTAGTTCATATTTCCCCGTAAAGTTTCTTTGTTTTAGAAAGACGGTAAGTTACTACCAAGTATATAAGAGGGGAATTTCAAAGTAAAATTATAAAACAACTTTAGCTGGTTTCCTTTTATTCACCTACTAAGACTATTTACCTTGAATAATATGCCTACTGCAGTTTTTATTACCACTAGCCAGCTTTGAGGATTACAACTAATGATCATCATGATCATGATCATGACAACTGAATAAAAATTATCATCATAATCATCACTGAAAGCATGAGTTTTACATTAAATTATGCAATTAGTTAAAAAAGTAATGCCCTCTTTTAATTTGTAATATGGCACCAGTTCTATGGATTCTATAGCATTATAAGCTTCATGTTTTCTTCTAGTTCAATGGCAAACTTTAGGTTTGGTTTAAAGAGAGCTCAGTGGTAACTTAAACCTTGTGGGTCTGACCACCAGAGGGAGGGAGTTTCAGGCATAGAGTGGGACAACAGACAGGTTGGCACACTGGAAAGCCTATAAGAGGAAGAGAAATCCCTATAGCACTTAGATTTGAAAATGAGAATGAGTGATTGCTTAGAAACACATATACTGAAAATCAGAATGGGCCAAATTTCTTGAGTGCTTACAACCAGTGAAAGATAAAGCATGGAACTTTAAAAAACAGTGGATGGGACTCTAAGAGAGAATGGAAGGCAATAAGAAGCTTAGTCCCTGCCCTTTGCTGAACACAGCGAACAACCTGCAGAGATACAGCTTAAAGGCAACAGTTTGAAAGGTGCCTGGGGTTTACAAGGGGGAGAACTAGTTACTAATCTCAGAGTTCACCGAAAGACTTCTCTAGGAACAAGGCAGCTGTCGGGTACCATTTCTATCCCCCACACCTCATCATAAACACACAACAACCTGCAGGAACCAGCACAGCACCAGCTCTTACTACCTAGCTTGCTTACGTGCTTACATCATGACCTTCCCCCTCCAGCCAGGCCTGCCTCAGTACTGGTGATGCAAATTCTTCCCCAGAAGACCCACACTAACCTTGCCAACACTGCATGTCCCAATCTCATGCGGAAGATGCACAGGACTTCTTAGAAATGCACTTACAAGTGCTTTGGAGAATGGCCCTGGCTGGCCTCAGCCTCCAAGGCGGCTGCCCATCACCAGTGGAGAAAGATCACCACCACCTAATTCAAAGTGCACACCCACCCATTACTTTTAAGAACAAGAGACATAACTAACATTCTTAACACACATAAATAGACACACAGAGTTAGGCAAAATGAGGAAACAGAGGAATATATCACAAATGAAAAAGACAACAACAACAAACAAACAAACAGGACAAGACCACAAGAGACGTAAGCAAACGGATATAAGGAACATGTGTGATAGGGAATTTTAAGCAATGATCACAAAGATACATACTGGACTTGAGAAAAAAGTGGAGGACATCAGTGAGACCCTTAAGAAAAAGATTGAAAACAAAAAGGAAACAACCATAAATGAAGAACACAGCCAATGAAATTAAAAATACACTTGATGGAATAAATAGCAAAGTGGAAGAGACAGTGGAATGAATTAATGAATGAGAAGACACAGTAATGGAAAATTGTAAAAATGAACAAATGATAGAAAAAAAGAATTATGGAAAATGAGAAGACTTTGGGAACTCAGTAACTCCATCAAGCATAACAACATTCACATTAGGGATATTGGAAGGAGAACAGAGAGAAAAGGGAACAGAAAATTTATTTGAAGAAATAATAACTTAAAACTTCCCAAATCTAGGGAATAAAACAGATATCCAGATTCAGTAACCACAGAGATCCCCCAACAAAATCAAAGTATGTCCACACCAAGACACATAGTAATCAAAATGGCAAAACGTAGTGATAAAAGTTTTGATTTGGGTTTGGGTTCTCTCTCTCTCTCTCTCTCTCTCTCTTTTGATATGTTTGTCTAAAGGCTTATCAATTTTATTATTTTTTTCAAAAAAACAGCTCTTGGTTTCATTGAAATGTTCTATTGCTTTTTAGTTTGTATATAATTTATTTCTACTATAATCTTTATTATTTCCTTTTTTCTTCTGGATTTAGGCTTCATAGGTTGTTCTGTTTCTATCTCCTTTGGGTGTAAGGTTAAGTTCTTTATTTGAGATTTTTCTTGCTCCATAAGGTAAGCCTGTATTCCTATATACTTCCCTCTAAGGACAACTCTTGCTGCATCCTAAAAGTTTCAATTGTGTTTTAATTTTAATTTGTTTCCAAATATTTATCTATTTTTTCTTTGATTTCCTAGTTGATCTATTGTTTACTAGAATGTTGTTTAGCCTCCATGTATTTGTGATCCTTCCCAACTTTTCTTATGGTTGACTTCTAGTTTCATAGAGTGGTGGTGAGAAAAGGTGCATGGTATGATTTCAGTGTTTTTGTATTTGTTAACATGTTTTGTAACCCAATACGTGATTTAATCTGGAGAATATTCCATGTGAACTTGGGGAAAAATGTGTATTTGGCTATTTTAGATTAGAATGTTCTGAATATATCTGTTAAGTTGATCTGGTCCAGTGTATCATTCAAAGCCACTGTTTCCTTATTTATTTTCTGTTTAGATGATCTATCCATTGATGTAAGTGGGGTCTTAAAATCCCTACTATTAATGTGTTATTATCCATTAGTTCTTTTTGATTGTTACAAAGCTTTTATGTATTTGCATTCTTCCAGTGTAGGGTCCATAAATATCTACGATTCTTATATCTTTTTGTTGGATTGTCCCTTTTAAGATTATATAATATCTTTTTTTTTCTCTTTTTAGAGATTTATTTTAAAGCCTAGTTTGTATGATGTAAGTATTGTTACTGCAGCTTCCTTTTTAAAATTTTTTTTAGTGTTTACTTATTTCTGAGACAGAGAGAGACAGAGCATGAGTGGGGGAGGGGCAGAGAGAGGGGGACATAGAACCCGCAGCAGGCTCCAGGCTCTGAGCTGTCAGCACAGAGCCCGATGTGGGGCTCAAACTCACAGACCACGAGATCATGACCTGAGCCCAAGCCAGACGCTCAACTGACTGAGCCATCCAGGTGTCCCATGCAGCTTCCTTTTGATATCCATCTGCATAAGTGTATGGCCACACTTTGAATCTGTAGGTGTCTTTAGGTCTAAAATTAGCCCCTTGTAGGAAGCAAATAATTGGGTCTTCTTTTTTTCTACCCATTATGACATTTTATGTCAGAATTATGGATAAATTATGGATAACATGTCAGAATTATGGATAAATATGCATGTTTTTGCCATTTTATCACTTGTGTAATAGTTTCTGGAAAATTTCTCTAATCCTTTCTTGTCTTTGTCACATTTGGTCTCTCCTTTAAACTCAAAGAGTTACCTTTAATATCTCTTCCAGGACTGGTTTTGTGGTCATGAAATCTCAAATGAGAGAGTAGATATAACAAAAAAAATCCCATAAGAATACATATAATTATGAAACTATTATGTACAACTATATGCCAACAAAATGGATAACCTGGAAGAAATGCATAAATTTTTAGAAACATATAAACTACCTAAACTGAAACATAAAGAGTTAGAAAACCTGAACAGACCAATAACCAGCAAGGAAATTGAATTAATAATCAAAAATCACCTAACAAAAGTCAGTGGCCAAATGACTTCACAGCAAAATTATACCCAACATTTGAAGAAGAGCTAATACCCATTCTTGTCAAACTATTCCAAAAACTAGAAATTCAAGGGAAACTGCCAACCTCATACTATGAGGCCAGCATTACCCTGACACCAAAACCAGATAAAGACCCCACTAAAGAGAACTATAGGCCAATATCCCTGATGAAAGTGAATGCAAGAATTCTCAATAAAATGCTAGCATACAAATCCAAGAAAATACATTTAAAAAACCATTCACCATGATCAAGTGGGATTTATTCCTGGTTTGCAAGTGTGGTTCAACATTCACCAGTCATCAATGTGTTATACCACATTAATAAAGAAATGGATAAGAATCATATGATAATTTCAATAAATTCAGAAAAAGCATTTGGCAAAGTATAGTATCCATTCATTAAAAAGAACCCTAACAAAGTAGGTTTAGAGGACAAATACCTCAAAATAATAAAGGCCATATATGAAAAACCAACAATGAATATCATTCTCAATGGGGAAAAACTGACAGCATTCCCCCTAAGATCAGGATCAAGATAGGGATGTCAACTCTCAGCACTGTTATTGCATACTGGAAGTCCTAGTTACAAGAATCAGAATTTTTAAAAATAATTAAAACGTACCCTAATTGGTAAGTAAGAAGTAAAACTTTCTCCATTTACAAGTGACATGATACTCTATATGGAAAACCCTAAAAAGAACACCTAAAATAGGCTAGAACTAATAAACGAATTCAGTAAAATGGCTGCATAAAAACTCAATGTGAAAAAATCTGTTGCATTTCTACACACCAATAATGAAACTGCAGAAAGAGGACTTAAATAATAAATTCCACCAAAAGTAACAAGACATAGGAATAAACTTAACCAAAGAAGTAAAAAAAAAAAAATATGTACCCTGAAAACTATAAAACATTGATGAAAGAAAGTAAAGATGACACAAAGAAAGGACAAGATATGCCATGCTCACAGATTGGAAGAACATAGTTCTTCCATAGTTAAACATAGTTAAAATGTCTATACTACCCAGAGAAATCTACACATTTATTGTAATCCTTATCAAAGTACCAACAGCATTTTTCAAAGAGCCAGAGAAGAAAATACTAAAATACGTACAGAACAAAGGACCCTGAATAGCCAAAGTAACTTGGAAAAAAAACAAAAGAGACAAACAAAGCTGGAGTCATCATAATTCCAGAATTCAAGATATATTGCAAAGCTATAATAATTCAAAACAGTATGGTGCTGTCACAAAAACAGACCCACAGATCAATGGAACAGAATATAAAGCCCATGGGGCACCTGGGAGGCTCAGTCAGTAAAGTGTCTGACTTCAGCTTAGGTCATGATCTCGTGGTCTGTGGGTTCGAGCTCTTCATTGGCTCTGTGCTACGAGCTTGGACTCTGAAGCTTGCTTTGGATTCTGTGTCTCCCTCTCTCTCTCTCTGCCCTCTCACTGCTCTCGTTCTTTGTCTCTCAAAAATATATAAATATTTAAAAGTGTGGTTTTTTTTAAAGTGGTGGAGGAAGGGGCATCTGGGTGGCTCAGTAAGTAAAGCGTCCAACTTCAGCTCAGGTCATGATCTCGTGGTTTGTGAGTTCAAGCCCTGTGTCGGGCTCTGTGCTGACAGCTCAGACCCTGGAACCTGCTTCAGATTCTGTATCTCCCCCTCTCTCTGCTCCTCCCATACTCATGCTCTGTCTCTCTCTGTCTCTCAATAATAAATCAATGTTAAAAAATTTTTAAAAAGTGATGAAGGGAGAAATAAACAATAGGTTCAAACTTAAATGAACATCAATTTAACATAGACTGATATACACAAAATATGGTATATACAAACCTAATCATAACCACAAATCAAAAACCACTTAAAGGCATGCAAAGAATAAAGATAATGGAATCCAAGTACAGTAAAACCTTGGTTTGTGAACATAATTTATTCCAGAAACATGCTTGTTATCCAAAGTACTTGTATATCAATGTGAATTTCCGCATAACAAATAATGGAAACTGAGATGATTCATTACACAACCCAAAAATATTCATATATAAATAATTATCATACTGTAATATAATACCAAATAATAAAGAAAATACAAAATATAAAAAATAAACAAATTAACCTGCACTTACTTTTGAAAACCTTCGTGGGTGGTGTGAGGGAGATAAGAGAGAGGAGGGTTATTATGTAGGATGACTTTCACTGTCACTAATGGGATCACTGCTGTCCATTAGCTAAATAGAATCTTTTTCTGCATGGTGGCCATTGTATACACTCACATGGATATTGACTACAATACAGTATTAATAAAGTAGTGTCATATACTGTAGTATAACTGACAATAAGGCAGCAGAGGAAAGGGTCTATATCTGCAAGGAACCTGACCTAGAATGAAACATAACATTCTTAAGCTTACTCTTGTCTGGAAAAGCAAAGGAATGTCCACAGGTGTTTTGAAATGACAAAAAAATTAACTAATGCCTCTAGTGGGCACCTTCAAACATTCTGAAAAATTACTGATTTCTTCCAAGCACCACAGTCTAAGACCCAGTATCTGAGCATGGGAGACAATCACCCACAATCCCACAGCAAGAGGGAGAGAAGAGCCATTGGCTCAGTTGTGATCATGTGATGTTCTGCATCATGTACTACTCATATTGCAAGAAATTACTCATTTATCTAGTGAAAATATATTAGAAATATTTATTCATCTTGCAGAACACTCACAGAACAAGTTACTTTAAATCCAAGGTTTTATTGTATATCACTGAATGTAACCCACAAACAACGAAAGAGAGAAGTAGAAGAATGTATCAGAGAAAAACTACAAAAAAACCCCCACAAATAAGTACCAAAATGGCAATATATATATATATATATGTATATATATATATATATCAGTGATTACTTTGAATGTAAACAGACCAAACCCTCTCATCAAAAGACATAAGGTGACAGAGCAGATGAAGAACAAGACCTGCTGCCTACAAGAAACTCATTTCAGACCTAAGACACCTGGAAATTTAAAGTGAGGTGATGGAGAAATATTTATCAAGCAAATAAATGTCAAAAGAAAGCCAGGGTAACAATATTTATATTGGACAAAACAGATTTTTTAAGAGAAACAGAAAGAGAGTGTGTGAGTGGGTTAGGAGGGCAGAGAGACAGAGAGAATCTTAAGCAATCTCCATGGTCAGCATGGAGCCCAATGCAAGGCCTGATCCCATCATGGTCTTGGGATCATGACCTGAGCCAAAATAAATAGTCAGATGCTCAACTGACTGAGCCACCTAGACGCCCCAGACAAAATAAATTTTAAAACAAAGATTGTAAAGAGGGAGCAAGAAGGATGCTATATAATAATAAAAGGGACAATCCCACAAGAAGATATTTATGCACCCAACACAGAGCCATCAAATACATAAAAGAATAACAAACATAAAGGAACTTATTGATAATAACACAACAATAGTACAGAAGTTTAACATCTCACTTACAATAATGGACAGATAACCCAAATAGAAAATAAACAAGGAAACAATGGCTTTGAATGACACACTGGGCCAGAAGAATTTAACAGATATATTCAGAACATTCCATTTTTAAACAGAAGAATACACTTTCTTTACAAGTGCACAAGGAACATTCTCCTGAAAAAATCACATATTATCGCACAAAACAAGCTTCAACAAATTCATAAATATTGAAGTCATACCATGAAGTTTTTCTGAGTTCAACTAGAAATCAACCACAAGAGAAAATCTGGAAAAACACACACATATATGGATGTCAAATAACATGCTGCTAAACAATTAATGGGTCAACTACAAAGTGAAAGAAGAAATCAAAGTACATGAAACAAATAAAAATTAAAATACCATGATTCCAAACATTTGGAGTGCAACTAAAGTGGTTCTAAGAGAGAAGTTTATAGCAGTACATGCCTGCCTCAAGAAAAGGAAACATCTGAAATAAACAATGTAACCTTACACCTAAAGAAGTTAGAAAAGGAACATAAGAAAAATCCCAAACCAGCAGAAGTAAGGAAATAATAAATATTATACCAGAAATAAATAATACAGAAACAAAAACAAAATCACAGTAGAACAGATAAATGAAAAAACAAAACAAAACAAAACAAAACAGGAGCTGCTTCTTTCAAAAGATCAGCAAAATTGACAAAACTTTAGCCAGACTTATCAAAAAGAGAGAGATAAAGAGAGGGAAAGAAAGGGAGAGAGAGAGAGAGAGAGAAAGGACTCAAACAATATCACAAATGAAAGAGGAGAAATAACAACAGACCATAGAAACACAAACACCTGTCATAGAATATTATGAAGAATTATATGCCAAAACATTAAACAACTGAGAAGAAATGGGTAAATTCCTAGAAAGATATAACCAACCAAAACTGAAGCAGGAAGAAATTGAAAATTTGAGCACATCAATTACCAGCAAGGAAATTGAATCAATAACCAAAAAATTATCAGAAGACAAAAGTCCAGGACCAGATGGCTTCACAGTTGAATTAGACCAGAAATTTAAAGAAGAGTTAATACCTTTTCTTTCCCAAACTATTTTTAAAAAATTGAAATCGAAGGAATACTTCCAAATTCATTATATGAGGCTGGTATCACACTGATAACAAAACTAATTAAAGATACCCCAATAAAAAAGAACAATGGCCAACGTCTCTGATGAGCATAGAGAAAAAAATCCTCCAACAAAATACTAGCACACCAAATCCAACAATACATTAAAAAAATTATTCACCACAATCAAGACGGGTTTACTCCTGAAATGCAAAGGTGGTTCAATATTTGCAAATCAATCAACAGGATACATCACATAAGTAAGAAAGAAGATACAAACCATATGATCACTTCAGTAAAGGCAGAAAAAGTACTAGACAAAGAACGTCCACTGATGATAAAACAACCCAACAAAGTAGGTTTAGAGGGAACATACCTCAACACACAAAAGCCATATATCAAAACCCCACAATGAATATCATATAAATGGGGAAAAACTGAGAACTTCCTCCCTAAGATCAGAATCAAGATAGTGATGATTCTCACCACCTTTATTCAATATAGTACTGCAAGTGCCAGCAACAGAAATCACATAACAAAAAGAATTAAAAGGCATTCAAATCACTAAGGAAGAAAAAAAACTTTGTGTTTACAGATGATATAATACTCTTTATAGAAAACCTAAAAGATTCCACCAAAAAAAAAAAAACCCGCTAGAACTGAAAAAATGAGTTCAGTAAAAGTGCCAGATGCAAAATCAATGTGCAGAAATCTGTTGCATTTCTATACACTAATAATGAGGCAGCAGAAAGAGAAATTAAGGAAACAATCTCATTTACAATTTCCTCCAAAGTAATAGGATACCTACGAATAAATCTAAAGAAAGAGGTGAAAAAACCTATACTCTGAAAACTATAAGACATTGATGAAAGAAATTGAAGATAAACAAAGAAATGGCAAAACATTCCATTTCCATGGAGCAGAAGACAAATATTTTTAAAATGTCTATATTACATGAAGCAATTTACCCATTTAATGCAATCATTATCAAAATACTAAAGCACTTCACACAGAACTAGAAGAAACAGACCTAAAATGTATATGAAAACACAAAAGACCCCAAATGGTCTAAGAATTTTTGAAAAGGAAAAGCAAATTTGGAGGCATCACATCACAATTCTGGATTTTAAGTTAAATTACAAAGCTGTAGTAATCAAAACAGTATAGTACTGGCACAAAAAGAGACACATAGATCAATGCAACAGAATAGTAAACCCAAAAATAAACCCACAATTATGTGGTAAATTAAACTTTGACAAAGCAGGAAAATATAACAACGGGAAAAAAGTAGTCTCTTCAACAAATGGTATTGGGGAAAACTGGTCAGCTACATGTGAAAGAATGAAACATTACCACTTTCTTACACCATAACAAAAATAAATTCAAAATGGATTAGAGAACTGAATGTTAGACCTACAACCATAAAATGCCTAGAAGAGAGCATAGGCAGTAATATCCCTAACATTGGCTATCACATTTTTCTAGATATGTCTTCTGAGGTCAGTGTAATAAAAGCAAAAATAAACTATTGGGACTACATCAAAATCATAAAAGAAAATAACCTTCTGCACAGAGAATGAAGCAATCAACAAAACTAAAAGGCAATCTACTTAATGGCAGAAGATATTTGCAAATGGCATAGCCAATAAAAGATTAGCATCCAAAATATATTAAAAACTTATACAATTTAACACCCCAAAAATAAATAATCCAATTAAAATGAGCAGAAGACATGGATATATATTTATCTGAAGAAGACATACAATGGCCACAGACACATGATATGATGCTCAGCATCACATATCATCAGGGAAATGCAAATCAAAACTACAATGTTGTATCACCTCAAACTTGTCAGATCGGCTAAAATCAAAAAACACAAGAAACAAGTATTGATGAGAATGTGGGGAAAAAGAATGTACTGTTGGTAGGAATGCAAACTGGTGAAGCCACTGTGGAGAACAGTATGGAGGTTCCTCAGAAAGTTAAAAATTGAACTTCCCTATGATCTAGTAATTTGCACTACTGGATATCTATCTCAAAAAATGTGAAAACACTAATTCAAAATCATACATGCATCCCTATGCGTATAACAGCATTATTCATAATAGCCAAGTTATGGAATCAGCCTAAGTGTTCATTGACAGATAAATGGGTATTTTATATATATGTGTGTTACATATACACACACAAGCACACACACACACACACACATATGACATACACACATATATGAATGGGTATTATATATATATGTGTGTGTGTGTGTGTGTGTGTATGTATAGTTTTATATAGATATAGACTGACAGTATTTCATTGTATATAAATATTTCATTGTATATTATATACATATATATACAATATGTATATATTATACATTATATATAATACATGTATATATATATATTATACATGTATAATATGTATATAATATACAATGTATATTGTATAATATACAATGTACTATATATATATATATATATACACATTTATAATATGTATATAATATGCAATGAAATATTATCAGCCAAAAAACGTAATCTTGCCATTTGTAATGACATGGTTGGAGCTAGACAATATAATGCCAAGTGAAATAAGTCATTCATAGAGAAAAATGTCATATGATTCACTCATATATGGAATCTAAAAAACAAACAAATGAGCAAAAGAAAAGAGAGAAAGAGAGACAAACCAGGACACAGACTCTCTCTATAGTCTCTCTATAGAGAGCAAACTGATGGTTAGTTGAGGGGCGGTAGATGGGGTGAAATAGGTGATGGGGATTAAGGAGTGCAATAGTTGTGATGAGCACTGGGTGATGTATGGAATTGTTGAATCACTATATTACACCTGAAACTACTATAACACTGTATGTTAACTACACTGGAATTAAAATAATAATAGAAAAGGAAATGACATGATTAGAGAAAAACAAGCTTAGCAGATTGAGCATTGTGATGTCATAGTATGTACTATTTTGTGATTGCCCACAAACTATGAACAATCATGAAATAACAAAATAAAGTGAAAAAAGTCAGCTGAACCATTTACTTAGAAAGGGGAAGAAAAAAACGGATCTCAAATATTATTAACTCATAGTCAAACCCTATTGTAACCATTATTGCTTTTAAAACTAAATTGAGACTTTAAAACTTCCCAGAAGGGTCTTAGAAGAATATGGAAGCCAGGTCATTAGTGAATTACTAAGCCACTCATTACTGATAGTGTGAATCAAAAGCAGCTTTGACATTCAGAACTAAGTATTCAGAGGCTTGAATAAAGGAGAAATGATAATCCTCCAGATATTCAGAGACATTATACGTGACCAAGAAAATATCACTTTGAAAATACAGAATAGAATTCAAATAAACAATGACCTATTAGAAAGGGATTGGCCACATATGAAACAAGTTGGACAGTCATAAATATAAAAAGAAATAATATGGAGCACCTGGGTGGCTCAGTCAGTTAAGCGTCTGACTCCTGATTTCAGCTCAGGTCATAATTTCATGGTTGTGGGATCGAACCCCGCATCAGGATCTGAACTGAGCACGGAGCCTGCTTGGAATTCTCTCTCCTCCCCTCTCTCTGCCCCTTCCTTGCTTGTTCTCACTTTCTCTCAAAATAAATAAATAAATAAATAAATAAGAAAAAAATAATATGACATGTTCAAGCAAAGGAAAGTAAGAAAATAGGCAGAATATAGAAAGCAAGGAAAAGTGTGTTGGAAGTATTACAGGCATACTGGGCAATAGGGTGCTAAACTCAGCTCTCTATTTCTATACCTCATTAAATACATTTAGTGTATTTGGGTTGAGCATCCCCAGAATCATCATGTACATTCACTAAGATAAAGATATCAGACAAAGTTCTGAAGAATAAAACCATAGAGAAAAGGACCTATTAATATTACCAATCATGACACCAAGAGATTAAAGTAATCACTGAGTAAACATAAAGACAAAAATTCCTTTGTCAGGAGTGCTCTACAATAATTTCTGGTAGCTTATTAGAGAGAAAACAAGAATAATAGAGTTAAAGATTGAAGTATAGTAAAATAATTAAAGATTAAAGGATAAACACTGTAAAAGTCCAAATTCTCAACTCAGCAAATGGTATGGGTTATGATTGCATAATTTAAGAATTCTAAAAGAAAGTCTTCAACTTGTGTATTAATCTGGTATCTAAATTTTAAAATAATGGAAAATACAAATCAGGGTGGATAAACCAAAAAATGAGACTTCTATTGTCTCTGTCTGTCTCTCTCTGTCTCTGTCTCTTTGCAGAAGCTTCAGGCTCAATTACTATTAAGCTAGCAACCCCCAGTGGACAAATAGAGTTATATAACACTTTGTGAGCTAAAACAAATTTCTGAGCCTGCAGTTTTCCAATCCTTGACTACTCTCCTAAAGTATCCTGAGTCTTATTTTCTCAATACCCACAGATTAGAAAATAAGCAGTAGGGACTGTAGCTGAGAAACTTGTGAAGGTATGCCAAGTAGGGCTCAAAAACCAGGCTAGGATTTCTAACAAAGAATAATTATTATACACCTTTCATTTAAAGATCATCCATATGGCAATACAATATCCTGCATTCCAGATATCTGACAGTGAGTGTGTGAAAATTTAGACCTGCTAGAAAGGGAAGAGGCAGAATGACATATCCTAGGCTGTAGCTGAAATAAAAGATGCACCTTGACTGCACTAGTAGGAGCTTTATTTGAATTCCTTGATGTCTTATTACAATATCCATGAAGCAAAAAAAGGCTTAGTATCTTTCCGTCTTCGAAGTCCAGCACAGAAAGTCATAAAAGTAGAAATAACATAAAGTCTAGGGCCAGAGAGTGGGGACTTAGGAAGGGGAAAGCTTAAGAAGTATTCTGTATCTAAACAAAGGGGGGCCATAGAGACAAAAGTTTCACAGAGAGAAACAAGAAGAAACTGGAATGTGAAAAGCATTTTGTGTCATTAAGACAGAAAGATCACCACAAAATGCTAGTCAAAGGTATATGGTGAAACTCTGAGGTCAATTTTATTTTTTAAAGCTTATTTATTTATTTTGAGAGAGAAAGAGAGCATGAGCAGTGAAGGGGCAGAAAGAAAGAATCCCAGGCAGGCTCTGCATTGTCAGCACAGAGCCCGATGTGGGGCTCAAACTCACAATCTGTGAAATCATCACCTGAACCAGGAGTCAGATGCTTAAATGACTGAGCCACCCAGGTGCCCCAAGGTAATTTTTATTTTCATTTCTAGATGAGCTTTGAATGACGGCTTAAAATATATCTGAAATAAAAATGATACATCTCTCCTGGTTTATAAAATGCCTGTAAATTGAAGAAATCTCAGTAGAAAATATAATTTTCTTCAGCTACCACTCTTTTGTATTCACCTGCTATCATCTTCTTCAGTGAGGTTAAATCATATTAAAGCATGAAATCCTCTCACCAGAAAAAAGGCCATGTTTGATTATAAGTTTACACCTTTCTTGTGTCCACCTAAGAGGTCTGCCCAGCCAATAGGACGACAGTGCAGTAAAACTTTAGATTTGAATCTTAAAACATCAATCCCTAATAAGATATATTCTTCTCTTTTGAAAGATGTGTGTGTATGAGTGTGTGTGTGTGTGTGTGTGTGTTGACACAGAATATTTTTTTGTGTGCTAGTTTAAGATAGGGACAGGGACAAGAGAAGAAGGGATGCTTGAGGAGGCAGAAAGCCTGACTTTGGGTAGTGCTAGCAGATAAAAGGCAAGATATTCAATTAAATTTGAATTTCAGATAAATAACAATGATTTTAGTATAAATATATCCCAAATATCTTAAATATTACATACTAAATAGTATTTGCTATTTTACTGAAATTCAAATTTAATTTGTAATTCTGTATTTCTTACTGCTTAATCTGGGAAACTTATTCTTGACATGTATACAATGGGGAATATAGACATGAAGTTGAGCTGTCAGCTTTCTTTTTTTAACATTTATTTATTTTTGAGATGTAGAGAGACTGAGAGAGAGTGGGGTAGGGGCAGAAAGAGAGAGGGAGACAGAGGATCGGAAGCGGGCTCTGTGCTGACAGCAGAGAGCCTGATGTGGGTGGGGCTCTAACTCATGAACTTGAGATCATGACCTGAACCAAAGTCAGAAGCTTAACAAATTTATCCACCCAGGTGACCCAACTTTCTATTCTCTTCTCTTCCGTCAATCACAACCAGGTAAATATCAAATAATTCTGAATACACAGGAAGTCAATCTGAGGACTATGAGAGCAAAATGCAAAACTAGAGGGAGAAAATAGGCCAGATTGTGGAAGGTAGGAGGTGTGGAGATGTGATGTGGGGGAGAAATATAATTTTAGAAATATATTTGAATGGCACATTTCTATGACCTCCACAATCCACTCCAAACGTCGCATAGATCTACTTCCCCATACAGGTTCTAGGAGCAGTTTCTCTATGGTTTCCACATGTAATGGGTTGAAACTTGGGAATTTAATTGAATGAGGTAAATTTATTTTGTCTGTTGAACAGACATAAATTTTTGGTGGCCAAAGGGTGAACTGTGGTATAATAAAGCCCACCAATGATATCTATATTAGAATCTTAGGAAACTGAATTTATTACCTTTTACAGTAAAAGGGACTGTGTAAATTTGACTGTATTAAGGATATTGAGCTGGGAAGATTATGCTGGAGTATCCAGCTGAACTCCATGTAACCACAGTGGTATAAGAGGGAGATAGGAGAGTCCAAGTCAAGGATGGAAGCAGAGTGAGAATAAGCAATGCGATGGTAGAAGAAAAGGGTTGACAAAGATGTGACAAAAGCAGAGGTAACAGCCAGTGAGATTTCAAGTTGCACTACTGCTGGCTTTGAAGATGGAGTACAGGGCCATGAGCCAGGTAATTTAGGCAGCCTCTAAAAACTAGAATACAAGGAATCAGATTCTTTCCTAGATCCTTTAGAAGGAACAATCTTGCTGACACCTTGACTTCAGCGCAATGAGACTCGTTTTGGACTAATGACCTCCAGAAGTGTTAGATAATACTTCTGTGTTGTATTAAGCCACCATATGGTAATTTGTTACAGTAGCAATATGGGCTACAAATTGTGCTCCTTCTTCTCCACTATCTATTTGAATTTCCCTTCTCCTTCAGCTATTGCTTCTTGCAGGTTTTGAAGACTTACCTGGTGGTGTTACTACAGCCTTCATTTTTTGAGAGGTTTGAATCCTTAGTAATATCCTCCTCAGGTGAAGGATATTGCACATGAACATTCACAATTACAATTGAACAATGGAATTCTAAGCAGTTTCTAGAGAGATCACATGGATTCTACATGTATTCATTTCTGTTCCCATTGTGTAAAAGTAGTCGTACCTCTTATTGCTGATCAAAGTCAATTATCTTTGCCAAAGCAATAATTCCTTTTCTTACCTGCTGGTCTCTGGATATGGAATGTCCAATATGTCATAGCAGAAGCTGCAGCTTGTAGTTCAATGAAATTTTTGCTGTCTCATGGCAAGAATATACATACTTCTGGAAATCAGGCTCCTAAACCTTATAGATTTTATATTTGTAAGTATGGAAAAGCACAAAGTTCTCCAGTGGGTCCTAAAGAATGGTGATCAGTAGGATCATTCCCCTTTCTACTCTTTGGTCCTACTTGAAACACAGCGCCATATAGAGATTTCTGATTACATGAACATTCACATTGAGTCATGCAGGATGATACCCCATGTTTTTTAAGAGTATTTCCTTTGTCCTAACACTTCAACTGTTCCTTCAGCAAAATATTTTGCTACCCTGTTAGGCCAGATTCTTCTGCGTGGTTTGGTATATGTCACAACTGGTAGATTCCATGATCTTAGGTCTGTTTCCTTCCCTTCTTCACTGTGTAGGAGGTCCCTTAATACGATGCTGTGTTGTGTGATAATCTATGCTTATGAACTAAACATTTCACAAACCCTTGCCTCAGACAGTGATACAAGTTGACTTGTATGTAAAATATAAAGGACTATGGCTATTGGATGCATTAGGTCATTGATGTAGGCAATAGTCTGTTATTATAATATAGTTTTTGTAAATGCTGTCTTAGTTCTGAAGACTTCTCTAAGTACTAGTCAGTTAGCCTTCTTAAGCAGCAGATTAAACCCACACCCCTAACTTCTTCCTTATTGCACTTTGACACTTTGTGAAACAAGTCCCCTTCCAAATAACCCCAGGGCCTCATACCAGACATCTAGGGACATCCCAATTCAGAGCCTACTGAAATTATTTAAACCAGCCAATCTTATGTCTATTTGAATTACCTCTCCCATTTCTTCCTACAGAAATCACAATAAATGGCTATTTCCTTCTTTCTTTCTCTCTCTGCCTCCTGACAAACCCTAACTCTTCCCCCAAGTGGCCTTGCATGACATCTGTGTTTCCACAAGAACTGACTATACCAAACTAAAAAATTTTCTTATTTCTCTCCTAATCTGCATCTGGCCTCATTGTACCTCATCCATGGTAATATAGTTAAAACTGTCATTTCCAGTGGAAAATAATAATATTTTTTAGTTTATGATCATGGCAAGTAGAGTTTAGAGGTTTGTACTTAGCCTTCTCCACTAGATAATCACATTATACATGACAAGGACTCAATGTGGGAATTATTGCAATTGAAAGTATATTGATTTCAGTTCTCCATTTGGAGACACATTGAGGAAATGACTACTATTTGGGTCTATGGAACCAAAAGTCTCATTGTTGTCTGAACTTTAGTCAGGACTTCATTTATTACTTAGCTCCTGTATGGCAACATTCTAACCAGGAGTTATGATTATTCCTTGGGTCTCCTGGCATCAGTGTTAAATCTATCCCTTGTTTAGTAGTCATTGAAATATCTATTTTCCCATTACCTCAATCTTTTAAGAGCTACCCTATCTGTGAGTTTTACCCATTTTCACTGGTCCTTTCAGCTCACAATGGATAATTTTTAGCTCATAATAGGGAGAGGTTGTAATATCAGCAAGTTCAGAGGATATATAAGGGTCTACACAGTCAAAATCCTCCAAGACATCCATCTCTATGTGCACATACCACATTTCAAAGCCCCAGTTTCTCATAAACAGAGGCCATATCTTGTCTTGCTGAAAAGTTAAATGTCTTTGAAGCTCTGCCCTACTATTAAATCCAGGAGGAGATAAGATGACAGAGTAGTAGAATGGCTCTATGCTTGCCTCGTCCGTCAAACACAATTAGGTAAATATCAAATAATTCTGAATACACAGGAAGTCAATCTGAGGACTGTGAGAACAAAATGCAAAACTACAGGGAGAAAATAGGCCAGATTGTGGAAGGTAGGAGGTGTGGAGATGTGATGTGGGGGAGAAAATAAGCTGATGCTGTAGAGGGGAGTGAGCCCTGATCAGGGAGAGAGAAGAGTGAAAGCGAGAGTGAGAGCGAGAGCGAGAGAGAGATAGAGAGAGAGAGAGGGAGAGAAAACAGAGCACAAGGCATTGCACAAGGAAACACTTCCCCAAAACTATTGACTGTAAAAATAAGAGGGGCTGATTATCACAAGGTTTTACAAAGAACAGAACTGAAAATCTCAAGTTTTAGAATTCCATATTATTGCCAGGCTTTAGCCTGGTGGGCATAGAGTTGCTACATGGAGAAGGAGGGCAGAGGCTGGGAGCAGACAGCATGGTCTGAGGATCCTCTGGGTTTCACTGGGAGAGACAGTTCCTCTTCTTGGAGCTCAATTGGGAGAAGTGGCACTGCCTTTCCTGGGACAAAGGAGCCGGTATGTGCCATTGAAATGCCCTGTTTATTAGCAAAGGAGCAGAGGCAGCTGCTGAGGACAGCTAACCTGCTATGCTTTACCATAAGCTCCACACCTTCGTGGTTATGCTACTGCCCTTCTGGGACAAACCACCACCAGCCACAATGTAGAGAGACCCTCCCCCAGAAGATCAGTGCAGGTACATGCTATGCCAGGTTCATGAAATTTGGAGTTTTGAAATCCAGCTGGTACGCATGAGATAAAAACAGGAGAACTACACTGCCAGGCACGCAGATCCTTTGGACACAGACAGAGTAAAGGGAGGGTTCTGAAGGATGCCTGGAACAAATGAAGACAGGTTGAGGGGAGATTGTTTGCTCTTCTGTAATGGTTTCCTGAACAACTGTGGGTGTGAATTCCCCTCTCCAGGGATGAGAGAACTGGTTGACACCATTTTTACCCCCATGCAACAGCACAGATGGACTTCAGTGAGCAACACATTGCCCACAGAGGAGACTTGAGCTACCTACAGCAAGTCCCACCCCCTGCACTCTCCAGGTGCTTTCTTAATAGGGCAAGTGTACCTGAGATAAAGAGCATCATTAGGCACCTGCCCAGCACAAACACCCAGCACGCATCATTTATACTGATCATAGAGTGGTGCAAAGCTTCAGCTTTAGGGGAAATAATACCTAGCTTCTTTTAACAAGCATACCAAAAGACACCTAGTAAAAGCTCTCCACACACTGGGCAAGGCCCAAACACTCCCCACTGCAGACAAAGAGAAACTCTGCAGAGGACTAACCTGAGGGGAATAGCACCCAAAATACAAAAGAAAAACTTCCTGAAGTGCTGGGCCCTGGACAGTATATGACATCTTAATATAACCATTATCCTCAGGATCAGGAAACAAAACTGGCTTTCCTAACACCGAGAAGATAGAGACCTAGGCAAAATGCTAACATGGAGGAATTCATTCCAAAAGAAAGAACAAGGTGTAGTCATGGTCGGCAATCTAATCAAGACAGATATAAGTAATGTGCCTAAGCCAGAATTTAAAACAACAATCATAAGGATACTAGATGGGTTTCAGAAAAGCATAGGAGACACCCAGAAGTCCCTTAGCACAGAGATTAAAGACCTAAAAATTAGTCAGGCCTAAATAAAAAAGTGCTATAACCGAGATGCAAAACAGACTGTTGGTAATGACCACAAGGATAGAAGAAATAGAGGGTATTGTTGAAAGTGCTGCTATAAACATCGGGGTACAAGTGCATAGGGGCACAATGGAATACTACTTGGCAATGAGAAAGAATGAAATATGGCCTTTTGTAGCAACGTGGATGGAACTGGAGAGTGTTATGCTAAGTGAAATAAATCATACAGAGAAAGACAGATACCATATGTTTTCACTCTTATGTGGATCCTGAGAAACCTAACAGATGACCATGGGGGAAAGGAAGGAAAAAAAAAAGTTAGGGAGAGAGCCAAACCATAAGAGACTCTTAAAAGCTGAGAATAAACTGAGGGTTGATGGGGGGTGAGTGATGGGCATTGAGAAGGACACCTGTTGGGATGAGCACAGGGTGTTGTATGGAAACCAATTTTACAATAAATTTCATATTTAACAAAAAACTTTGAAAAGAAAAAAGAAGAAGAAGAAATATATGGATGAATAACTGATATATAAGATAAAATTATGTAAAATTATTTAGAAGATGAAAAGAAGAGGGAAAGAAAAATATTGGTATATGTGCTGCTGAAGCGAGCACAAGGGAAAGGAAAATATTCGATCACAAGTGTAAACTTTGAGAACACAACAACTTCATAAATCAAAATAACATTCATATCACAGAAGTCTCAGAAGAGGAAGAGAGGGGAAAGGGCAGAAGTATTAATTGAATAAATTATGGCTAAGGGCTTCTCAAATCAGGAGAAGCAAACAGACATTGCAATCCAGGGGTGACATAGAACTACCATCAAAATCAGCAAGAGCAGGCTAACACAAAAACATGTCATAGTAATATTTGCAAAATACAGACATAAAAGAATCCTGAAAGCAGCAAGAGAAAATAAACACTTAACATACAAGGGAAGATAAATCAGGTTAGCAGAAGATCTCTCCACAGAAACCTAACAGGCCACCAAGGGAGTGGCATGATATATTCAACACGCTGAATGGGGAAATATATATATATATGGGGAAATATATATATATGGGGAAATATATATATATATATGGGGAAATATATA
>NC_064817.1:65032253-65044596 GCF_023721935.1 Panthera uncia | reverse complement strand
ATATATATATATGGGGAAATATATATATATATATGGGGAAATATATATATATATATATATGGGGAAATATATATATATATATATATATATATAGCCAAGAACACATTATTCAGTAAGGCTGCCATTCAGAATAGAAGGAGGGACAGAGGTTTTTTTAGCAAACAAAAATAAAAGGAGTTAATGACTACTAACCCACTGCTGGAAGAAATATTAAAGGGGACTCTTTGAGTGGGAAAGCAAGAAGGTCTAGAAAGGAACAGAAAAAATTTCCAGAAACATTGACTTCACTGGTAACACAATGACACTAAATTCATATCTATCAATAATCACTCTAAATTCAAATGGATTAAATTTTTCAATCAAAAGAGATAGGGTATCAGAATGGATAAAAAAAACACTATCCATCTATAAGTAGCCTAAAAGAGACTCACCATAGACCTAAAAACAACAACAGACTGAAAGTGAGGGGGTTAAGAACAATTTATCATTGTAATAGATGTCAGAAGAAAGCCAGTGTAGTAATACTTATCAGACAAGCTAGATTTTAAACCAAAGACTGTAACAAGAGGTAAAGAAGAGCATTATAGGATAATAAAGGGGTTTACACAACAAGAAGATCTAACAATTGTAAATATGTATGTCCCAACATGGAGGAACCCAAATATGTAAAGCAACTAATACAAACTTAAAGAAACACATTGACAGTAATACTATAATCATAGAGGACTTTAACACCCCACTTACATCAATGGACAGATCATCTAAGCAAAAAATCAACAAACAATGGTTTTGAATGACACATTGGAGTAGATGGACTTATCGGACATATTCAGAACATTTCATCCTAAAGCAGCAGAATAGTCATTCTTTTTACATGCACATGGAACATTCTCCAGAACAGATCACATACTAGGTCACAAATCAGCTCCCAACAAGTACAAAAAGATTGATATCTTAACAGAAATATTTACAAACCACAAAGATATGAAACTTGAAGTCTACCACAAGAAAAGTTTTGGAAAGACCACAAATACATGGAGGTTAAAGAGCATCCTACTAAAATATGAATGGACTAAGCAGGAAATTAAAGAATAAAAAATACATGGAAGCAAATGAAAAAGAAAATATGACAGTCCAAACCCGTGGACGCAGCAAAAGCAATCACAACTGGGAAGTAAATAGCAATAGCAGCCTACTCAAGAATCAAGAAAAGTCTCAAAGACATAACATAACATTACACCTAAAGGAGCTAGAAAAGGAACAGTAAATGAAGCCTAAAGCCAGCAGAAGAAGGGATATAATAAATATTAAAACAGAAGTAAATGGTATAGAAACAAACAAAAATCACACTAGAACAAATCAATGAAACTAGAATCTTGTTGTTGGAAAGAATAAATATGATTGAAAACCCTCCAGCAAGACTTATCAAAAAGAAAAAAGTCCCATAAATAATATCTGGAATGAAACAGTAAAGACCACAACCATCACCACACAAATACAAACAATTAAAAGAGAATATTATGAAAAATTATATGCCAACAAATTTTACAATCTGGAAGAAATGGAGTTTCTAAGAAGATCTCAGAAACATATAAACTATCAAAATTGAAAAATGGAGAAAAAGAAAATTTAAACAGACTCATATCAGCAAAGAATTTGAATCAGTAATAGAAATCTCCCAACAAACTAAAGTCCAGGGCCAGATGGCTTCCCAGGAAAATTCTAATAAACATTTAAAGAAGAGTTAATACCTATTTTTCACAAAATGTTCCAAAAAAAAGAAATGGAAGGAATACTTCCAAACTCATTCTATGAGGTCAACATTACTTTGATTCCAAAAGCAGACAAAAAAAAAAAAAAAAAAAAAAAAAAAAACCACTAAAAAGGTGAATTACAGACCAGTATCCCTGATAACATGGGGACAAAAATTGTTAACAAGATACAAGCAAATAGAATCCAAGAGTACATTAAAATAATGATTCAACTTGATCAAGGGGGACTTATTCCTGGACGACAAGGGCCATTCAATATTTATAAATCAATCAATGTGATACACCCCATTAAAAAAGAAAGGACAATAACCATATGATTCTCTCAATAGATGCAGAAACAGCATCTGACGTAGTACAGCATCCATTCTTGATAAAAAAAAAATCAACACAGTAGGGATAGGTGGAACACATCTAAATAGGCTCAATTAATAAGCCTATTTAGGAAAGACCCACAGTTAATATCATCCTCAGTGGCAAAAAAAATGAGCTTTTCTTCTACAGTCACAAACAAGACAGGGATGTCCACTCTAGCCATTATTATTAAACTTAGTACTGGAAGCCCTACCCTAAGCAATCAGACAACAAAACAAAATAAAAAGGCATCAAATCAGCAAGGAAGAAGTCAAAGTTTCACTATTTGCAGATGACAGGATACTCTATGTGAAAAATTCGAAAGATTCCACTAAAATATCGCTAGAACTGATACAGAAATTCAGCAAAGTTTCAGTATATAAAATCAACATACAGAAATCTACTGCATTTCTGTATACCAATAATGAATGGAAATCAAGGAATTGGTCTCATTTACCATCGCATCCAAAACCATAAGATACCTCGGCATTAACATAACCAAAGAGGAACAAGCTCTGTAAAGTATACTGTGAAAAGTATAGAACACTTATGAAAGAAATTGAAGAGGACTCGAAGGAAAGGAGAAATAATTCATGATCATTAATTGGAAAAACTAATATTGTTAAAATAACCACACTGCCCAAAGAAATCTACACGTTTAATGCAATCTTTATCAAAATACCACCAACAGTGTTCAAAGAGCTAGAACAAGCTTAATGCTGTATTTGTATGAAATCACAAAAGACCTTGACTAGCAAAAGCAATTTTGAAAAAGAAAAGCAAATCTGGAGGCATGACAATTCCAGGCATCAAGCTAAATTACAAAGCTATACTCATAAAGAGAGCTTGGTAATGGCACAAAAACAAACACGTTGATCAATGGGACAGAATAGAAAACTTAGAAATGGACCCAGAACTATATGGTCAATTAATATTTGACAAAGCAGGAAAGAATCTAATGGAAAAAAGACAATCTCTTTCAACAAATTGTGTTGGGAAAACCAGACAACAACATGCAGAAGAATGAAACTGGACCACTTTCTTACTGCGTACACAAAAATAAATTCAAAATGGATGAAAGACATAAATGTGAGAACGAAACAATCAAAATCCTAGATAACACAGGCATTTGTGACCTCAGCTGTAGCAAGGTCTTATCTCTGGAAGCAAGGGGAATCAAAAGCAAAAATGAATTATTGGGATTTCATCAAGTTAAAAAGCTTCTGCACACCGAAGGAAAAAAAATAACAAAGGGCAACCTATGGAATGGGAGAAGATATTTGTAAATGATATATCTGATGAAGGGTTAGTATCCAGAATCTATAAATAACTTGTCAAACTTGTCAAACTTGTCAAACTTGTTATTATTGAAAACAAATAATCCAGTTAAGTATTGGGCACAACACACGAATAGGTATTTTCCCAAAGAAGACATACAGATGGCTAAGAGACACATGAAAAGATACTCAACATGATTCATCACCAGGGAAATACAAATCAAAACTACAATGAGATGTCACCTCACACCTGTCAGAATGGCTAAAATTAACAAATAGGAAGCAACGGATGTTGGCAAGGATGCAGAGAAAGTGGAACCCTCTTATACTTTTAGTGGGAATGTGAACTGGTGCAGACACTCTGAAAGACACTTTGGAGGTTCCTCAAAAAATTAAAATTAGAATTACCCCATGACCCGGCAATTTTACTACTAGGTATTTACCCAAAGGATACAATAATACTAATTTGAAGGAGCACATGCACTTCAATGATTACAACAGCATTATCAACAATAGCCAAATTATGGAAATAACCCAAATGTCCATCAACTGATGAATGGATAAAGAAGAGGTGGTATATTTATACAATGGAATATTACTCATCAAAAGGAGTGAAATTTTTATATTTGCAGTGACATGGATGGAGCTAGAGAGTATTAGGCTAAATTAAATATGTCAGTTTGAGAAAGACAAATACCATATGATTTCACTCATATGTGGAATTTCAGAAACAAAGGAGATGAACATAGGGAAGAGGGGGAAGAGAGGGAAACAAACAATAAGAGACTCTTAACTACAGAGCACATATTGAGCATTGCTGGAGGGGAGGTGGGTGGGGAATGAGCTAAGTGGGTGATGGGTATTAAGGAAGGCACTTGTTATGAGCACTGGGTGTTACATGTTAAGTGATGAATCACTAAATTATACTCCTGATGCCAATATTACACTATAGTTTAACTAACTAGTATTTATATAAAAACATAAAGAATGAAATAAAAATATATGTATGGAAAATAAATAAATGGATCAATGAAACAATGAAAGAATGAATTGATGAATCAATCCATCCATTCATCCAGTATCTGTACGTTAGCTATGCCCACGTTTTCACCACAGGAAATACATGTATTTTTGCAAGCTACCCAAGATGCTGTATGGTTTTTGCACTTAGCTTTTATCAGATGGCTACCTGCCCTCAGTTTTTCATTGTCTCACTTCAGGGTGTCAATACCACTAAGCACTAAGCACACCACTCCACTGTCCTTGTGGACATCCATTTTTTCTCTCAATTATTTTAGATTATTGAATTATTGCATCTGTAAGGGTGTTTTATCCTGGGAAAGGGTGATTACCAGTAAAATCATTAGCAGTTGCACTTCCACTTTTTCCAAAGACAATCATTTCTTTACATACCAGTCAAAATGGGTTCCCTTTTGCTAGCTGGGATATGAGTAACCCAAACTCTTTCTTACTGATACTGACTTGATCAGTTTGAGTTCTCTGAGAGGCAGATGCCAAAAATGGAATTAGATGTGCAAAAGATTTATTGGGGAAAGAAAGGAGCACTCGTGATGGGAAAAGGAGGGACAGCATGAGTCAATGTGGACAACCTTCACACTGTGATGTATCTAATACGTGTACAAGGAGGGAGGACATGGAGGAGGGTCAGATAAGAGGTCTATCAGACTGCAGTATTTTTCTAAAGAAATTTCTGGCTGGGTTATTGGAATACAACAAGCTAATTCCCTAATAGAGGATTCCAGAGAAATTAGCATGTAGTAGTACTCCTACTGTACTCAGTCACTGGCTGGACAGAAACCTGTAGGAGTATGGGCATAATCTGAATGCAACGTTGATACATAGGAATGACAGGGCTGTCCATAAAATATACTTCCTTCAGTCTAATAATTGAATGGTGCATTTCCATTGCTACTGCATGTGATTACAATATATTTTTTAGATATATTGAAACCCAAGTTCTCTTACCAGCTATTAAACCTTATTTGACCTCTCTGAATCTTGCTTTACATCCCAACTTCATTTAACATAATGTGAGAATTTCATTCTGATGGGGCTACTGTGAGTACATGAAAAAGCATAAGTAAAGGATCATGGGAAATTTCCAGATACCAGATGGATATGAGAGCATTTACTTTCATACATGGTGACATTAGGTAAGTTAAAGGAAGATTTCTCTGCTGTGCACATTTAATTTTAAATCATTGAATTTAAATAAGAATTATATTTCAGATGTAGCTTGCATGGGCAAATAAACTAGTCCATGGCTCAATAAATTTATTTTAGTCAAATAGTGTGCTCTGTTAAATCTGTCTTAGGTCCTTAAGTGAATTGGACTTGTCCACCAATATCCTGTCTATAATATGAAAGCATCTAGCTGAAGGTATCAATCCTCTGTCCCTGGAATTTACCCAGACTGCTCTCCTGTTCACTCATTTCTGTTAGATTTTCCTTACTCTGAATTCCTAGCTAGCTTTCTTAACCCTCTGTCGTATTTCCAATTGTTTGCCTCTGGGCCTCTTTGTATAGATAGCCATTTGGAGAGAATTTTTGGCTCTGAAACTGCACTAACCTTTGGACTTTATTTGCATTCACTCACCGGCTACACATACCAGCATATTTTAAATGAGATGTGCTTGCCACTTTTGCTCTGGCTCTGCAGAGATCTTACTATCTGGGCTAGGGCCACCTATCTTCCAATGAGAATATTGGGATGAAGTGTTTGTTAGTTGTAACTTCTGGCTGCGTCTCACACCTCAATCTACTTCCAGCATCTAAAATAATCTGTGCTCAGTGATGGCTTGTTAAATATATGAATGAGTGATCAATTCTTTTTCTCATATTTTGGGTCACATGAATGCCCTCACCAGTTTCTTCTCCCCTAGTCTTTTCTCAATATTATTTCTGCCAGCTCCGATTATGACATTATTTGCTCAATTTAGTTAACATTCACTGCCTTAAGAATTAGAAAGAGAATACTTTATACTCAGAGTTTTCTATTTGAGAGACACTTCATAGTTCAAGTGTTTGGTAGTGCTCATTATTCAACCTGGAACAAACTTTCGAATTTGTTTTACTCACACACTAAGAAGTATGCCAAATGCCGTATCTGCCTTTATTAATACCTCTTGGTGTTAAAGGACAAATGTTCTTGAAAATCTCCTTTTTTTAGAGATCATATTAATAATATATGTGTTCTTGCTAAACAGTGTGAATAATGGATATGGGGAGTGCAATATTGTAAGAGTCTGAACAGAGCTTTTGCTCTACATAAGAAAAGGAGATAGTTGTATAGATATACTTAGAGTAAGGGTCCAAGGAATTTGAAGTAGAGAGAGGGCTTGGAAATGAGATATTTAAGGCTTTTCTGGGTAAACAAATAGCGAGGAAGGTCTGGTGAGGTAGCAGGTGAAAAGAAAGGGACTCTGAGGTATTGTAGACATACCTAATTGGTAATTATTAAAATGTATGCAGAGTGATATGTAATGTAAACTATTTGCCTTTTATTCTCACAAAATATCCAGTAAAATCTCCATCATGCGCCTTTACTGAGTAGGATAAATAGTCTTGGAAGTGTTGGCTGGATGGTCATATAAGAAGGGGTGGAGTATAAACCAAGTATGGAGTCCTTGGGTTGTCTATCAGAATTGGCCAACGCTGAAATCAGTGTCTACCACATATAGGGAAAAAACAAAAACAAAATCAAAAACAAAAACAAGACTCTCTGAACACCCCTAACATTTTATTTACAGCTTTATTTTGTATTGTGTTTGAACCTTATTCACTTGTTTTATTGTCCTTTCTGGGCTACAAAACTAAAAGTACCTTGAATGTAGGAACTATATATGATAACTTTGTATCCCTTAAAGGAGTACTTTTTACACAAAGTTCCATTTATTTTTTTCCTGATAATGTATGAGAAACTCATAAGTGTGCTGTGATAGTTGGGAGGATTTTTTTTTTTAATTTCCAACTATTGTCATTATAACCTATGCAAGGTCACATTTTAAAATTCATATCCTACATAAATAAATTACTTTGATATTTTAGGTATTTTATTTTTGGACAATATATGCTTTATAATTTTTGAAGGGATAGATGTTAAGGGAGGTTATCAAGAGGATGCAGCCTCTGGTTGACCTGTGAGATATATCCAAGCAATCAGAGGCTCCTCAAACCCTTCCCTGTCCTTAGAATCTGCATTTCACTTGCCTTCCTCACTTTCAGAAAATGACCAAGAACATAACCTTGAAGTAGTAACGTAGTTCTGAGACCATCTGGAGGTACATGTGAGTAATCTTAGCTAAGGTACCTACATAAACTTTTAAAATTTGAATTTTGGGTGAAGAGATCTACTCAGGTCATGCATCTGCCCTATAAAACCCTTGTATATGAGTTCTTTGCTTATTAAACCTGCCATATACAATTCTGGAAAGGCCTGTTTCTTTCTTCAGTCTCTCCATGCCCTTTGCTTAAGGAGACTTGTTTCAGATTACACCAGTGAAGCTCCTGAGGAAATTGCAAACCAACAGGAAAGCATTTTTCTTTTTCTACAAAAATATCCTGCTTAATATTCTACGTTAGCATAGACCATTGCTTGTCACTCATCATGGTTTGAATCTTGAGTCTGCTACATTCTAGATATGTGACTCTGAGAAAATTGTTGAGCTTTAGTGTTCTAATCCATAAAACAGAAATCATATAAATACCTATCTCATAGGAAGGCTTTAATTATGAGATGAATCAGCCTTTATAAAGAGATCTATAAATGACTGAATCAACTGTAATAGTCAGCTCAGGCTGCCATAACAGAATACCATGGACTGGGTGATTTAACAGAAATTTATTTCCTCACAGTTCTAGAGGTTTAAAGTCCAAAATCAAGGTCCCAGGAGGTTTTGGGTTTTGGATAAAACTTTCATCCTGGTTTGCAGATGGCCACCTCACTGTGCTCTCAAATGGCAGACAGAGAGAGAGGGTGAGTTCCCTTGTTTCCACCCTTAGAAAGATACTAATTGTATCATATCATAGCCCCACCTTTAGGACTTAATTTAAGCTTCATACTTCCTTGTAGGCCCTTTATTCAAATACAGTCTCATGGGTATTAGGGATATTAGGGTATCAGCATGCAAATTTTAGGGAGACACAATTCACTCTATAGCCGCAATCTAATATTTTATTTTAGTTTTTAATATTTCAAGTTTTTATTTAAATTTTCATTAGTTAACATATACTCTAATATTAGTTTGAAGACTAGAATTTAGTGGTTAATCCCTTTCATATAACACTTAGTGCTCAACACAATAAGTACCCATCTTAATACCCATCACCCATTTAGCCCAACCCTTACTCACCTACCCTCCAGCAACCCTCAGTATGTTCTCTATAGTTGAGAGTCTTTTATGGTTTGCCTCTCACTCTTTCTGCCTTTCCCCTATGTTCATCTGTTTTGTTTCTTAAATTTCACATATAAGTAAAATCATGTGCTTTTTGTCTTTCACTGACTTATTTTGCTTAGCATTATATATATATATATATATATATATATGCATATATATATGTATATAACAACATCTTTATATATTCATAAGTCAATAGACATTTGTGTTCTTTCCATAATTTGGCTATTATTGATGCTGCTGCTATAAACATTGGGGTGTATATGCCCCTTCAAATCAGTATTACTATATCCTTTGGGTAAATACCTAATACTGCAATTGCTGGGTGCTAGGGTAGTTCTATTTTTAACTTTTTGAGGAACCTCCATACTGTTTTCCAGTGTGGCTATACTGGTTCACATCCCCACCAAAAGTGTAAGAAGGTTCCCCTATCTCTGTATCCTCACCAACATCTGCTGTTTCCTGTGCTGTTAATTTTAGCCATTCTGAAAGGTGTGAGGTGTCATCTTATTGTGGTTTTGATTTGTATCTCTCTGACAATGAGTGATATTGAGAAACTTTTCATGTGTCCGTTAGCCACTTGTCTTCTTTGGAAAAAAGTGTCTATCATGGCTTCTCCCCATTTCTTAACTGCATTATTTGTTTATGGGTGTTGAGTTTGATAAGATCTTTATATACACAAAAATAACTTCAAAATGATGAAAGACCTAAATGTTAGATGGGAAACCATCAAAATCCTAGAGGAGAACACAGACAGCAACATCTTTGACATCAACCATAGCAACTTCTTTCTAGACATGTCTCCAGAGGCCAGGGAAATGAAAACAAAAAATGAACTTTTGGGACTTCATCAATATAAAAAGCTTCTGCACAGCAAAGGAAACAATCAACAAAACTAAAAGACAACATATGGAAGGGGAGAAGATATTCACATATGACATATCAGATAAAGGGTCATTATCCAAAATATATAAAGAACTCATCAAACTCAGCATGCAGTCTATTATTTTAAAACGTTGCATAGCTGCTCCATGTGCCCAACTTTATCCAGAGTGGATACACAATAAAGAATAATAAATTGATTCTATAGGAAAGGTAATAATGGAGAGAATTATCACTCCTTTTCATCTGATTTTTCCTTTAAAACCTCTATATTCTTCTTTTTTCCATCCATTTCCTTTTTTTCTCTCTTGCCAAAGTTAAAGCAGCACATGAAGGGGGAAGCCAGACAGTGTTAGGAAATATAGTTAATGTTGGAAGATCTGATCATACCTGGGGGAACTTTTCAAATTACCTAACCTTAAGTCTTCCCCAACTTACTACATTATAACTTTTAGATGATTGTTAGTTACCTAATATGTGGGTAAGTAACTCACCATATATATTTGTCCCATAAAATATGTCCCATCACTAACATATATATATATATATATATATATATTTCAATGAAAGTGAATGCAGAGCTTGAAAAAGCTTCATCTATGTTGTGAGTGTGTTTTATTTTATAAAACTGCATGCAAATATGCATCTCTATGTAGCACAGTTCTAGTTTCTCTTTAATACATATAATCAAGAAATATAAGTCCTGTTTTGTTTTAATTCTCCAAGCTGTATAAAAGCCTCACAAAGCTGGGAGGAAAAAAATACTGCACACACATATAGAATTGTTTTACAACCTCTAGTGAAATCATCTTAAGTAAGGAAACATGTTATATGAAGCATTAGAGCACAGAAGACAGTATACACCTAAAGGATAACAGGAATCAGCTATCCTTGTAGTGTCAAGTAAACGTTGGTTTTTGAGAAAGCTTTTATTTGGGGATAAAGAAAACCACTGCTGCTGCTTCATGTCCTTGAAATATAAATTCCTCAAGTTGCATTGCATGACCATGGAATAGAATGAAGAAACTGACCCTCACTGGTGGAATTGAAGCCACATTCTTATACCTTGTGTTAATTCAATCAATCTCAATGTTGAATGTATATGAGAATGATATGAAGAACTTTCTTAAAACATAGATGTTGGACCCAACCCTGAAAATTAATAATTAGTAGATCTGAGAGAAAGCGTGATCATTTAAAATTCTGGCAAATTTTCTGGTGGTGGTGCTGCTGCTGTTCTAGACACCACACTTGGTGTTAACTAACTGAACCTGAGACTAGTCCTATCACTCTCTAGATAGCACCTTTTATAAATATTTGCTAACTTCTGGGACAAAACTTCTTAGTTGATAGATATGCATAGCCTCCTGCAAGCCAATGTAGCTACTAAAAATATAACTTATGAGATAAGACAGGTACATATAGTTATTAATGTATTAGAAGACTGTCCATTTGAAGATCAGGAGAGATTTAGGGAACACAGATATCATGGATTCTAAACCTAACTCTTCAATAGCTGAGGAAAATTAAGTCTGAAAAGAATCAAAGGGATTCTCATAGAAACAAAATGATGGAATTAGGATTCAAGTTTCCTGGTTCCTGATCCACATTTTTCCATCTATTATTTTTATCCTAAGCTATGGTATTTCCACCATATGGTATCAGGCACAGCACAACTCCATTGCAATCAATTGGAGAATTTGTTTAAAATAGATTATTGGGCTCCACATCAGCAATAGTGAATCAGAATCTCTGGAGGTGGAGGCCCAGCATATATATGTTTATTAAGTTACACTACTAATCCTTAAAGTTAATAGTTTTTAAAAAACCCACATAAAGTTTTCCACATGTGAATCTGAACGCTACATTATTTCAGTATCTATATTAAGTATAGTTGAATCAGAACAGATTATCTAACACTGTGTTCTAAGTTATTCTTTCCTTTGTGAATAGAATGACTTTGAAAGTAGTGCTGTCAGTGTGTCTACCCAGGTGTATTGTAGGTTTTATGAAGTTTCTGCTTTATCACCACCTTAATTGTATAAAAACTATGTTACTGAAATAAAATTTTAACATAGTTACTTATTGATTAATTTAAATCTTGCAAGGTATTGCTCTTTTTTTTATTTATGAAATTTATTGTCAAATTGGTTTCCATACAACACCCAGTGCTCATCTCAAAAGGTGCCCTCCTCAATACCCATCACCCACTCTCCCCTCCCTCCCACCCCCCCATCAACCCTCAGTTTGTTCTCAGTTTTTAACAGTCTCTTATGCTTTGGCTCTCTCCCACTCTAACCTCTTTTTTTTTTTCTTCTCCTCCCCCATGGGTTTCAGTGAAGTTTCTCAGGATCCACATAAGAGTGAAAACATATGGTATCTGTCTTTCTCTGTATGGCTTATTTCATTTAGCATCACACTCTCCAGTTCCATCCACGTTGCTACAAAGGGCCATATTTCATTCTTTCTCATTGCCACGTAGTATTCCATTGTGTATATAAACCACAATCTCTTTATCCATTCATCAGTTGATGGACATTTAGGCTCTTTCCATAATTTGGCTATTGTTGAGAGTGCTGCTATAAACATTGGGGTACAAGTGCCCCTATGCATCAGTACTCCTGTATCCCTTGGGTAAATTCCT
>NC_064817.1:65014695-65027253 GCF_023721935.1 Panthera uncia | reverse complement strand
CTGCAGGGCACTTCCCCTGTGCTATGGTGTATAACTGGAGTTGGTGGGCGGGGCCGCAGTCAGACCTGACGTCTGCCCCCAGCCCACTGCTGGGGCCCCAGTCAGACTGGTGTTTGCCTTCTCTTCCCCTCTCCTAGGGGTGGGATTCACTGTGAGGTGGCGTGGACCTTCTGGGCTACTTGCACACTGCCAGGCTTGTGGTGCTGGGGATCTGGCGTATTAGCTGGGCTGGGTAGGCAAGTTGCAAGTGGGCAGGAGGGGCAGGCTTAGCTCGCTTCTCCTTAGGTGATCCACTTCAGGAGGGGCCCTGTGGCAGCGGGAGGGAGTCAGATCTGCTGCTGGAGGTTTGGCTCCACAGAAGCACAGAGTTGGGTGTTTGTGTGGAGCGAGCATTTTCCCTGGCAGGAAATGGTTCCCTTTGGGATTTTGGCTGGGGGATGGGCGAGGGAGATGGCGCTGGCTAGCACCTTTGTTCCCCACCAAGCTGAGCTCTGTAGTCAGGGGGCTCAGCAACTCTCCCTCCCTTTGTCCTCCAGCCTTCCCGCTTTCTGAGCAGAGCTGTTAATATATGACCTCCCAGAAGCTAAGTCGCACTTGCTGTGGGAACACAGTCCGTCTGGCCCTTCCGCTTTTGCCAGCCAGACTCGGCAGCTCTGCTAGGCCGGCGGGCCGCCCCTCCTCCCCAGCTCACTCCCACCAGTCTGTGGAGCGCACACCGCCTTGCTGCCCTTCCTACCCTCTTCCGTGGGCCTCTTGTCTGCGCTTGGCTCCGGAGATTCCGTTCTGCTAATCCTCTGGCGGTTTTCTGGGTTATTTAGGCAGGTGTAGGTGGAATCTAAGTGATCAGCAGGACGAGCGGTGAGCCCAGCATCCTCCTACGCCGCCATCTTCCCTCAAGGTATAGCTCTTAAAACATACTAGTGTATGTGAATTAAAATGGAATTGCAAAATAAAACAAATGAACAAACAACCATAAAGATGGGAAATTCTGATTCACAGAAAGTGAATTAATTAGCACCCCGGTGGAATATTGATTATATTCTTTTTGTATTATTGAATTTCATAACTATGATTCAAATTATCTTTGTGATGTGGTCATATATCATTGAGAAAATGAGAGGTGTGAAATTGGTATGTAGGTCTGAAATACAAGAACAATGTTTTAGTTTTATTAAGTACTGTTAAATTAAAATGAATTCTTTTGTAAATGACTCTGAGACAGATGGACTATCTCCATTGAAATCACCAAATATATATTAAAGAATTTGAGCAGCAATCATTATAGAATGTTTATAATGTGTATATGGAAGACTTCCATTGTGTTAGATAAGACAATGTAAAATTGAATATAATACATTCACAGTACTCTAATGGGGGACAGCTGTGTTATCACAAGTATGCAGGTAACTGTAATACAAAAATATATAATTATTGCAAAATAAATCAATGTTGTGAAAGATGGTCAATATGTTGAAGAGATTGTGAGTTAAAACATCATGAATTAATTTTCCAGTTGCTCACAAAAGTCTATTGGGTATTGGAAAGAATTTTGCTCTTTTTTTAAGTTTATTTACTTATTTATTTATTAAGAGAGAGAGACAGACAGACAGAAAGAGAGAGAGACAGAGAAGGGGAGGGACAGAGAGAGATGGAAAAAAGATAATCCCAAGCAGGGCTTGAACCCAAGAACCGTGAGATCATGACCTGAGGAAAAATCAACAGGCGAACACTTAACTGACTGAGCCATCCAGGCACCCCAGAATTTGGTCTTTTGAAAGAAGTTTACAAAGGATTTTGAGCCAGACCCTCTGTTTGAGGTTATTTTTATAGAACAAAGGAAAATAGGAAAGTAACTTTATAATGAAAATTAACTTTTTTATAATGATAAAAACATGTGCTACCCACTTAAAAATTTATTCAGTACAATATTCTTAACCATAAGCAGAATGTTGTACAGCAACTATCTAGAACTATTTCAACCTGCATAATTAAAACTTTATACCTGTTGAACAACAATTACTTGTTTCCTCTTCCCCTAGCCTCTGGAAATCACTATTCTACATTCTACTTCAATGAGCTTGACTCTTTTATAATTGACAGACATTTGGGTTGTTTCTACCTCTTGGCTATTGTGAGTAATGCTGAACATTGTTCAAATATCTCTTTGCAACCCTTTAAATGCTATTGGATGAATGTACAGAAGTGGTGTTTTTTGATCATATGTTAGTTCTACTTTTAATTTTTTGAGGAACCTCCATTCTGTTTTTCATAGCACGTGCACCATTTACATTCTCATCAACAGTGTACAAGAATTCAAATTGTTCTATCACTTGTTATTTTATGTTTTTATTTTTATGATGGCCATGTTGACAAGTATGAGGTGATATTTCATTATTGTTTTGATTTTTATTTCCCTGAATATTAGTCATGTTAAGCATTTTTAATATACCTACTAGCCATTTGCATGTCTCCTTTGGGAGAATGTCTATTTGACTATATTCATACTTTTATTGTTTTATTTTTAATTCTACCATAGGTAACATACAGTGTTATATTAATTTCAAGTGTACAATTTAGTGATTTAACAGCTCCATACATCACCCAGTGCTGAGTTGTCTCTCCCATCACCTTAAAAGCCCAGACCAGAGCTGGGTTTAGACATTGTAAGGGGAGGGTTTGGATGCCATAACTGGCAGGCTCAGATGCCATAACTGGAGGGTACTGACAGTGTAACAGGTGTGTCCAGACAAGATAACTTGTGGATCCAGTAGTCACAGGGAGCTTGCAACCTCAATGAGCCCAGGATTCACAACCCCACTGCAGCTGCCCTGGGGTGCTGAAACTCAAAAAACAAACTGTAGTTGTGGGGGAGGGGGAGGGAGGGCTTTTTAAATATTTTTTTATTTTTATTTTTTAATTGTATACTTTTTAAAATTTGTCTTGTTTTCTTTTTTATTTCTTTTCTTTTTAAAAAAAAAATTCTTTCTAGTGGCACCTGGATGGCTCATTCAATTAAGTGTTTGACTCTTGGTTTCAGCTCAGGTCATTACTTCGTGGTTCATGGGTTCAAGCCTTGTACTGGGCTTTGTGCTGACAGTGCAGAGCCCGCTTGGGATTCTCTTTCTCCCTGTCACTGCCCTTCCCCTGCTCTCTCTCTCTCTCTCTCTCTCAATAAATAAATAAACTTAAATTGTTAAAATTTTCTTTATTTTTCCTTTTTTATATATTTGGTTTTCTTTTAGAGAAAGAGAGTGCAAGTGGGAAGAGGGGCAGAGAGAGATAGAGAGAGAGAACCTTAAACTGTCTCCATACTCAGTGTGGAGCCCAATGTGCGACTGGTCCCACCACGCTGGTATCATGAACTTAGCTGAAATCAAGAGTTGGACACTCAACTGACTGAGTTACCCAAATACCTCCCCAAATTTTCTCTTTGTTCTTTTATCGTTTCTTCTTTTTTTCTTCTCCTTTTCTCTTTTCTGTTTTTTTTCTTTATTTATTATATTATTTTCTTTCTTCTTTTATTATATTACTTTATATTTATTTTTTTTCTTTCTGTAAAAAGCTTTGGTTTAAAAGAGTAACTAACAACAGGTTTATCCAGCCAGCAAGCAAAGTTAACAAGCACACACAGTCTGTATAGGAGACACCATATATAAGACCACTCATTTTAAGCTTAAGAGAAATGTTCCTAATAACAAATTCAGAAAGTCAAGCAAAATAGTGAGACAGAAAAATATGCTCCGAAAGAAATAATGTGAAAAAATGTCAGAAATTGAGCTAAATGAAACAGAGAAAATCAATATGCTTGTTTAAAAAAATAATTATTGTAAGGATATTCACTAGGCTGGAGAAAAGAATGGGAGAACTCACTGGAACCTTCAATAAAGATGTAGAAAATATTAAGAAACAATAAAAAATGAAGAATACAAGCACTGAAATAAAAAAAAAACACTAGAATGGATTAAGAGTAGATTAGAAGATGCAGAAGAATATACCAGCAACTTGGAAGACAAGGTAATAGAAAACACATAAGCTGAACAGCAAAAAGATAAAATAATTTTCTTTTCTGTTCTTTTATTTTCTTTTACTTTTTTTTAAAATTTACATCCAAGTTATTTAGCATATAGTGCAACAATGATTTCAAGGGTATATTCCTTAATGCCCCTTACCCATTTAGTCCATCCCCGCTCCCACAACCCCTCCAATAACCATCTGTTTGTTCTCCATATTTAAGAGTCTCTTATGTTTTTCCCCCTCCCGGTTTTTATAATATTTTTGCTTCCCCTCCCCTTGTGTTCATCTCTTCTGTGTCTTAAAATCCTCATATGACTGAAGTTATATGATATTTGTATTTCTCTGATTAATTTCACTTAGCATAATACACTCTAGATCCATGGCAAGATTTCATTCTTTTTGATTGCTGAGTAATACTCCATTTTGTGTGTACACACACACACACACACACTACATCTTCTTTATCCATTCATCCATCAATGGACATCTCGGCTCTTTCCATACTTTGCCTATTGTTGAAACTGCTGCTATAAACATTGGGGTGCATGTGTCCCTTTGAAACAATATACCTGTATCCCTTGGATAAATACCTAGTAGTTCCATTGTTGGGTCGTAAGGTAGTTCTATTTTTAAATTTTTGAGGAACCTCCATACTGTTTTCCAGAGTGGCTGCACCAGTTTTCATTTGCACCAGCAGTGCAAAAGAGATCCTCTTTCTCCGCATCCTCACCAACATCTGTTGTTGCCTGAATTGTTAATGTTAGCCATTCTGACAGGTGTGAGGTGGTATCTCATTGTGGTTTTGATTTGTATTTCCATGGTGAGTGATGTTGAGCATTTTTTCATGTGCTCGTTGGCCATCTGGATATCTTCTTTACAGAAGTGTCTATTCATCTCTTTTGCCCATTTCTTCACTAGATTATTATAGCTAAAGCAATCTTGAAAAAGAAAACCAAAGCAGGAGGCATCACAATCCTGGACTTCAGGCTGTATTGTAAAGCTGTAATCATGAACACAATATAGTACTGTCACAAAAACAAACACTCAGATCAATGGAACAGAATAAAGAACCCAGAAATTGATCCACAAATGTATGGCCAACTAATCTTTCCAAAGCAGGAAAGAATATCCAATGGAATAAAGACAGTCTTTCCAGCAAGTGGTGCTGGGAAAACTGGACAGTGACATGCAGAAGAATGAACCTGGACCACTTTCTTACACCATACACAAAAATAAGCTCAAAATGGATGAAAGACCTTAATGTAAGACAAGAAGCTATCAAAATCCTTCAGGAGAAAGCAGGCAAAAACTTCTAGGATCATGGCCGCAGCAATTGCTTACTCAACACATCTCCAGAGGCAAGGGAAGGAAAAGCAAAATTAAACTATTGGGACTTCATCAAAATAAAAAGCTTCTGCACAGCGAAGGAAACAATCAGCAAAACTAAAAGGCAATTGATGTAATGGTAGCAGATTTGCAAACAACATATCAGATAAAGGGTTAGTATCCATTCTGCACTAGATGGTGCTGATTAGCTTACTGGGGTGGATTGTTGTGGCACTTGTAGGTATGTATGTGCATGCGTGGGAGTGGTGAAAATGCTGTCACCCAGATACCCAGTCTCTAATATTGGAATTCTATTCTACATGATCAGCAATCATGCACCTGTCCTTTGTCTTCGGCTTCCATCCACTCCCCACTTTTACACTGTCCATGACCAAGCCTCAGGTAGCACCTCCCTCCTGAGTTTTATCCAGCTGTGGCTGTGTTTCCTGACCCCTTACTTCCTGGGTACTGCTTCTTTGACCTATTCTGCCCCTCTGCAGGAGGGTCTCACTGAGCAATGGCTGGGTCCTGGCCACACCCAGGTATGTTCGTGGGACCATGCTGCTGCTGATGCCCAGAGACTGCAGCTGGGTGCCAACCCACCCCAGAAAAAGTTCGCGTGATGGTGCAGCAGCAGTGTTTCAGGGGTTGTGGAAAATCACAACAGGCATCTGGCAACAGGCTTCATCCCCAATGACCTTGTTCCAGCACCAGTGAATATGGTTGTTCTTCTGGGTCCACTGGGGCCTTTTCCTTTGGGGGAGCCACACAGCCTCTACCAGATGTCCTCCAAGCAGGGGAACTTCCTCTCCCTGTGTGGCCCAAAGACCCCTGGACTTTATTCTGCTCCTGGGGATTTGCCTTTCCCACCAGAGCAACACCAGGTATCGAGCTGTGGAGTTTCAGAGTCTGCATTCCCCCTGTTTAGAGAGTCTTAATGGAATTTAAAGTCTCTCCTTTCTCATTACTCCATTTTTAGTTCAGTCCCTGTGTCTGTTTCCACTTTTCCACTTTCTCTCCAGCTGCTTTTGCAGGGGGGTGCTTTTTCCATATTCTCCCCACCCCATCTCTGTCCTCTTTCTGCACGCAAAAACAGCTCCCTGACCTCCATGACTTCTCTCTCCCCCAGTTCACCTCTCCATGCCACTGAGTTCTGTGGTTCAGGTTGTGCAGATTGTTGTGTTAATCCTGAAATCAGTTTTCTAGGTATGCAAGACAGTTTAGTGATGATCTGGCTACATTTCATGGAAGTGAGACACACACACACAAAAAGCTTTCATGCTGTTCCGCCATCTTGGCTCCTCCTGAGAAAATATTTTTTTTTTAATGAGGACAGATTAATACATCTCTTGGACAATATTAAATCAATAACATTCACAATAGAGGGGTACCAGAAAAGACAGAAAAATGTGTAGAAAACTAATTGGAGGAAATAACAACTGAAAACATCCCTAAATTAAGGAAAGAAATAAACATCCAAGTCCAAGAGTCACAGAGAGTTCCAAACAAGGTTAATCAATGGAGGTCCACACCGTTACATATAATTAAAATGTCATGGATTAAAGATAAAGGAGAATCATAAAAGCAGCAAGAGAGAAACAAAAAGTTACCTACAATGGGAAACCTATAATGCTATCTGCTGATTTTTCAGCAGAAACTTTACATGCCAAAAGGGAGAGGCATGATATATACAGAGTGCTGAAAGGGAAAAACCTAGAACAAAACCTACCTGAGAAGGTTATCACTCAGATTTGAAAGAAAAAAAATAAAAAGTTTTCTAGCAAAAGACAAAATACTTTATCACCATTAAACCATCCTTACAAAAAATGTTAAAGAAACTTTACCAATACCAGACACAAACACTCCAAAAAAGAAAAATACTAGCCAATGTCTTTGAAGAACAAATATGCAAAAATCCTCAACAAAATAATAGCAAACTGAATACAACAATACTTTAAACATATCATTCACTATGATCAGGTGGTATTTATTCCCAGGATGCAAGGGTGGTGCTATATTTGCAAATCAACAATTTCATACACCACATCAACAAAATGAAAGATAAAAAGCATATGATAATCTCAATAAATTGAGACAAATTAAAATATCCATTCATGGTCGGTCAACAAATTAAGTTTAGAAGGAACATACCTCAAAATAGTAAAGACCATATATGAAAAATCACAACAAACATCATACATAATGGGGAAAAACTGAGAGCTTTCCCTCTAAGGACAGGAACAAGACAAAGTTGTCTACTCTCACTACTTATATTCAACATAGTGCTGAAAGTCTTAGCCACAGAAAAAAAGACAATAAAAAAATTAGAGACATAAATATTGGTCAAGAGAAAGTTAAAGAGCCTTTATTTGCAGACAACAAAATACTATACATAGAAAATCCTAAAGACTCCATCAAAAAATTACTAGAAGCAATAAATAACTTCAGTAAAGTGCCAGATGAAAAAGTAATACCCAGAAATTTGTAGTGTTTCTATACACTAAAACTGACAGAAAAAGAGAAATTAAAAACAATCTAGAATTCCAACAAAAAGAATAAAATACCAAGGAATAAACTGAACCAAAAAGGTTAAAGACCTGTACTCCAAAAACTATAAAACATTGATGAAATAAATTGAAAAGGAGACAAATGGAAAAATATTCCATGCTCATGGATTGGAAGAATTAATATTTTCAAAATGTCCATATTACCCACAGCAATCTATAGATTCAATGCCATCCCAATCAAAATACCAACAGCATTTTCCACAAAAGTAGAACAAATAATACTAAAATTTGTATGGAACCACAGAAGACCCCAAATAGCCAAAACAATACTTAGAAAGAAGAACAAAATTGGAAATATCACAAATCCAGATTTCAAAGTATAATACAAATCTGTAGTAATCAAAACAGTATGTTACTAGCAGAAAAATAAACACATAGATCAATGGAACAGAAGAGAGAACCTAGAAGTAAACCCACAAATATATGGCCAATTAATCTATGACAAAGGAGACAAGAACATACAAAGATAGTCTTTTCAATAGACAGAGCTGGAAAAACTGGACAGATACATGTAAGTAAATAAAACTGGACTAGTTTCTAACACCACACACAAAAATTAACTCAATATGAATTAAAGATCTAAACAGGAGACCTGAAACCATAAAAGCACTAGAATAGAACACTGCCAGTAATTTTTCTGATGTAGGCCACAGCAGTGTTTTTCTAGCTATGTCTCCTAAGGCAAGGGAAACAAATGCAAAGATAAACTATTAGGGCTACATCAAAATTTAAAACAAAAATACATCAAAGGAAACCAACAGAAAACAAAAATCCTACTGAATGGGAGAAGATATTTGGAAATTATATATTTGATAAGGGAATAACACCCAAATTATTAAAGAACATATACAAATTAACATCAAAAGAATAAACAATCAAATTAAATTTTAGCAGAGGGCATGAATAGACATTTCTCCAAAGACATATAGGTGGCAAACAGACACAAGAAAGGATTTTCAACATCACTAGTTATCAGGGAAATGCAAATCAAAATGCTACAATGAAATATCACCTCACTCCTATTTGAATGATTACAATCAAGAAGGCAAGAAGGAACAAGTGTTGGTGAGGATGTGGATAAGAAGTAACACTTATGCACTGTTGGTGGGAATGTAAATTTGTGTAACCACATTGGAAACAGTATGGAGGTTTCTCAAAAAATTAAAAATATAAATAACATATGATCCAATAATTCCACTATTGAGTATTTACCCAGCAAAAACAGAAACACTAACACAAAAGGATGTATGTACCCCTATGTTTGTTGCAGCATTAATTTAAAAAAAAAATGTTTATTTTGGAAGAAGAGTGAGAGACAGAGTGTGTGCAGGGAAGGGGCAGAGAGAGAGGGAGACACAGAATCTGAGGTATGCTCCAAGCTCTGAGCTGTTAGCACAGAGCCCAATGTGGGGCTTGAACTCATGGACCATGATATCATGACCTGAGCTGAAGTTGGATGCTTAACCGACTGAGCCACCCAGGCACCCCTGCAGCATCAGTTATAATGGCCAATATATGGAAGAAACAGAAGTTTCCATCAACAGATGAATGGATAGATAAATGGAAATACATAATATATATAAATAATATGTGTATATAATACATAATGGAATATTATACAGCCACAAAAAGGATGATATGTGCCATTTGAGATGACATGGATGGTGTTATGTTACGTGAAATAAGTCAGAATGAGAATGACACATACCATGTGATTCCACTCATAAATGCAATCTGAAAAAAAAATAAACAAAAAACAGAATTTTAACTATAAATACTGAGTACAAACTAATGGTCGTCAGAGCAGAGGGGAGTTGGGGGGTGAGAAAAATGGGTTAAAAGGAGAAGGAGATACAGGCATCCAATTATGGAATGACTTCTCAGGGTAATAAAAAAAACTGGAGCATAAGAAATACAGTCAATGATATTTTATAGTAATGTAATGGGGCAGGTTGTAGCTACACTTGTGGGGAACATAGCATAAGGTATAAACTTGTCAAATCACTAAGTTGTACACCTGAAACTAATGTAACATTGTATGTCAACTATACTCAAATGAATGAATACATGAATAAATTAATAAGTAAGTAAATAAATGGCAAGACTGGGCATGTTTTTCTTTTTCCTGAACAGAGATGAAAATCTTTCAGCCTTTCACCATTGAGTAAGGTGTTAATTGTGAACCTGTCATATATGGCCTTTATTATGTTGAGATATGCTTCATCTATACACATTTTTTAAATGATTTTTATGATAAATGGAAGTTAAACGTTTCAAATGCTTTTTCTACATCTACTGAGATGATCATGTTCATTTTGTTAATGCAGTGTAACAAATTGATTTGTAGATGTTGAACCATTCTTTGCATCCTTAGAATAAGTCTCACATGATTATGGTGTATAATATTTTTAATACATTGTTGGATTTGGTTTGCTAATAGTTTGCTGAGGATTTTTATGCGTATGCTCATTGAGGTTATTGGTCTATAGTTTTCTCTTATTGTATATTTTTTCTGGATATGGTATCAGTTTTAATGCTGGCCTCATAAAATTACTTGAATGAAGTCTTCCCTCTTTTCCAATTTTTTGGAAGGGTCTGAGAGGGACTCGTGTGAATTATTTAAATGTTTTTATTAATTCGCCCACAAAACCATTTTGTCTTGGGCTTTTCTTTCTTGGGAAGTTTTTGATTACTGATTCAATCTTTTAACTTGTTATAGGTCTGTTTGGAAATCTACTTTTTTCCTGATTCAGACTTGGTAGGTGAATGTGTTTAGGAATTTATCTATTTCTTCTAGATTATCTAATTTGTTGGTATATAATTGATCATAGGAGTCTCTTACGCGTTGTATTTCTGTGTTATCAGTTGTAGTTTGTCCTATTTAACTTATAATTTTGAGTCCTTTTTTTTCTTTTTTTCTTATTGATCCTAAATATGTGTCTATTTTCTTATAAACAAACAAACAAACTAATATGTTTAAAACATAAATGGGGACTACAGGGTGGCTCGGTTGGTTAAACATCTGACTCTTGATTTCAGCTCAGCTCATGATCTCAGGGTTCATGGAGATCAATGGAACAGGGCCAACATTGGGCCCTTGCACTGACAGTGAGGGGCCTGCTTGAGATTCTCTCTCACCCTCTTTCTCTCTGCCCCTCCCCACATTGCACTCTCTCTGTCTCTCAAAATAAACAAATAAACTTAATTTAAAAATATGTTTAAATATTTGCCTATTTTGTATATAATTCCCAAAACATAACTTTTAGTTTGCTTTATCTTTTCCATCGTCTATTCTCTATTTCTGTTCCTATCTTTATTATCTCCTTCCTTCTGTTAAATTTGGGCTTAGTTTGTTCCTCTTTTTCTAGTTCTTTTAGATGTAAAGCTTAGTTGTCTATTTGTGATATTCAGTTTTTCTTAATGTGAACATTTACCATTATAAACTTCCATCTTGGAACTGCTATTTCTGCATCCCATATGTTTCGTATATTGTGCTTCCATTTTCCTTTCTTCCAATGTATTTTTTTTTATTTCCCTGTGATTACATCTTTGACCCAATGGTTTTTCAGGAGTATTATGTTATATATATCTTAAAATTGAGATGCGTTAGTCCTCCAAACTTATCCTTCTTAAAAAAATAATTTTTCTTTTTTTTGGAGGAGGATGGTGGCATAAGAGGATGCTGGGCTCACCGCACGTCCTGATGATCACTTAGATTCCACCTACACCTGCCTAAATAACCCAGAAAACCACCAGAGGATTAGCAGAACGGAGTCTCCGGAGCCAAGCGCAGACGAGAGGCCCACGGAAGAAGGTAGGAAGGGTGGCGAGGCGGTGCGCGCTCCACAGACTGGCGGGAGGGAGCCAGGGCAGAGGGGCGGCCTGATAGCCAAGCAGAGCCCCCGAGTCTGGCTGGCAAAACCGGAGGGGCCGGACTGAGTGTGTTCCGACAGCAAGAGCCACTTAGCATCTGGGAGGTCATAAGTTAACAGCTCTGCTCAGAAAGCGGGAAGGCTGGAGGACAAAGGGAGGGAGAGTTGCTGAGCCCCAGAAGACAGAGCTCAGCTTGGTGGGGAACAAAGGCGCTAGCCAGCGTCATTTCCCTCGCCCATCCCCCAGCCAAAATCCCAAAGGGAACCAGTTCCTGCCAGGGAACTTGCTTGCTCCACGCAAACACCCAACTCTGTGCTTCTGTGGAGCCAAACCTCCAGCAGCGGATCTGACTCCCTCCCGCTGCCACAGGGCCCCTCCTGAAGTGGATCACCTAAGGAGAAGCGAGCTAAGCCTGCCCTTCCTGCCCCTGTGCACCTTGCCTACCCACCTCAGCTAATACGCCAGATCCCCAGCACGACAAGCCTGGCAGTGTGCAAGTAGCCCAGACAGGCCACGCCACCCCACAGTGAATCCCACCCCTAGGAGAGGGGAAGAGAAGGCAAACACCAGTCTGACTGGGGCCCCAGCAGTGGGCTGGGGGCAGACATCAGGTTTGACTGTGGCCCCGCCCACCAACTCCAGTTATACACCATAGCACAGGGGAAGTGCCCTGCAGGTCCGCACCACTCCAGGGACTATCCAAAATGACCAAACGGAAGAATTACCCTCATAAGAATCTCCAGGAAATAACAACAGCCAATGAACTGATCAAAAAGGA